>NC_142841.1:4848484-5151515 GCF_061612785.1 Hesperophylax consimilis | reverse complement strand
CCCACAAATTTCATTCCACTGTGAATACCCATTTCCTGTACACATCACTCCTTCGACGATAGCAGTATTTATAGACATTTTCCGTTTCGGGTCTTCGGAGTGTACGTATTCTATTTTCTTGCACATTTTGCACTCGAAAACATACTGGCTTAGAAGACCATTTCGTCGTTCCTTCACAAATTTTAAATCGGAAAATGTGCAGTTGGTGTGTTCGTGCTTTATATTTGATATCTCCGAAAACAAATATTTTATATCCACAATTCTGCGACCTTCGAAATTATGGGTTTCATCAATATGGTCTGGTTCTATCACCAAATCATCAAGCGTTGTTGATGATGATGAACTTGCGTTTTCGTCTATATTTGGAGCAAATGATTCATCCATGGAAGTTTCATGCATAAGTGAAGATGTAGTTAAGTTTCCAAAAGTAGTATCGATGACATCCATATCCTTGTAAATGCAAATGATTTATTTATTTAAATTTGTCCATCCCATTTTCCCGTTATACATGCTACATAATACACGGCTCTCATAGCATAAATCTTTAGGTTTTTCTCGTAAGTCGCTCACGTAAGAGAGTTATGGCAAAATTATCAATGTAAACGATACCCATTGGTAATTTTGCCATAACTCTCTTATGAGAGCAACTTACGGGAAAAAAAACTTTACGTACGTAAAGGTAACCTTGGGAAGGTTCAGTAGTAAGAGTAACAGGAAAGCGATATTTCGACTTCCCTAGATGTCGAACGTGGTGCAACATGAATCTGTCGTTTGATACTAATAATCGTTTTTTTTCGTCTAGTAGATAAAAACAAACGCGCTTTGTTTCCATTTCTTTTACCCATTATTTATCTGTAAGAAAAAAATTTTGAGTTGAAGGTAGGTAATATAGTAGTCGGTTTTATGTAACTCAATTGCTAAATACACATATATTATGCTACGTATATATTTGCGAATAGTGGCGTGCACAGAATTTGAAAATTGAAATTTCGAAAAAAAAATAATTTTCAGCTACGACAACATCATTAATGTCGTATTTTCAATATTAGGATTCTAGCCCACTGAAAAATCAGTGCACGCCACTCTTTGCGGACAGAGACGCGAGCCGAACCACGAATTATGGTAAAGGTACGAAGCAACCGCAAGCGGCGCAGCGTTTCGGGCAGTTTGCTTTTGCTTCGTTCCTTTCCCATAATCCGTTGTTCGGCTGGCGTGTCTATACGCAGCCTAAGACGTAGAATAATATTTATTATAGTTTACTAGATATGTTAACAAATGTACCGACTTGCACTAATGCACTTTATGCATACAGTCAAAACTGATGAATTTACGTTATTCAGGGAGAGCCAAAAAACAACAACATTTTTAGCGATATTTATATGTTTAATTAAAAAAGAACCTACTGCGCCTATGCTGCCGTTTTATAAAAAAGATGGTATGAATCTCCCGATATTACTAAACCAAAACAGCGTGCATCTTACTTTACTAATAGTAACAAGATGAATGAACTATGAGCGCAGAAGATATCTATTATATAGGAATACGCACGCTAAAGTCGCGACGCGTATTGACTAATCTGTTGCAGCAGGCAGCAACCTGTATACACGCACGCACAAGTCTCATTGACTTGTGCGTGTGCAGAAGATGAGCTCGGAGCAGGCAGTCACATGTATATACCTACGCACAAGTTGCGATGTGACTGAGATGATGAGCCAACAGCAGGTACACACACGCATTGGGGTTCACCAATACACCGATAGCGCTTTTGCTGTCCCCGCTGAGATGAACGAAATAGAAATAATTTTTACAAATACCTATCGTTAAAATTTCTCGGCGCTCCTGCGCGCCCTTAATAATAAATATAAATGTTATTTACTCTTTACTATAATCGGCATCAGTTAAGTACTAGATATTTATTTCCTAACTAATTAATTAATCAATCAGTGGATGAGTAGGGCAACACTGGAGACACGAGTCGAGTGGGTTCCGTTTTCGGAAGGGTTCACTCTGGGAATTCTGTTTCATGCCCTGCTTTTCACGGACATAATATGGCACAAAATTGCAGGTTTTGGCGAAAAGCGAAACACTGTAAAATCTGTGGTAAGGCTCGTTATGCCTTGAGAAATTTACTCTTTACTACAAACCCATTCTGCATTTGAACCCAAATATGATTCGATTTGAACCTTCCATATAACTATTTTGTTCCCCGAACCGTAGATTTTCTATGATCCTGGTAGTTTTCCTAGGGACGGATGATGAAGATTTGTTGCCATGGGAAACTTTTTCCGAACATAATGTGAGTTTATTGGCGTTTAATTATTTGTCAAGGTTTTATGTAATTGAAAACATCTTCATAGTTCTTTCACGCAATCGAAGTATAGAATTCCATAAATCTAAACTTAAAATTTAGGGCCATCATTGAAATACTGACGCTTGCTTTCATGTCTAACTTCTTCATTGTGTTAAAAGTTTGTTTTCATTGTTGGCTAAAGAAAGTGAAATACCCGACTTATAAATAGTAGTCCTTGAGAGAGGTCGTATGTGACGTCAACGTTCTAGTATATTCTGTAATTTTCTTTTTAATACAGGACGTGTCGAAAGGAAGAGAACGGCTATGAGAACATCTTGTTGTACATACGATTCTCTCTCTGGGCCACTATTGTCTCCAATTCTTACTCCATCAAATTTTCGTCAATTTCATTTCCTGTCATCAAGATTTTGGATATATATGAATAATTTGTTCTCACTTAACCAAATATTTACTGTATCTTGTTTTTTGTTGTTTTACACATTTTATTTTTTTGAGGCGTTATCCCGGCAATACAGGAATCCTGAGTTCGATTCCCAGTTGCGACCGTTATTTTTTTTATTTTCAATGACTTGTTCTGTTTAGATTTATTAGTATTATGTTCTACTTCAATTATTAATATAACATTTATGGGTATAATCTTCAAAAGTTATTTCTTGAATATTACATGATTATTTGGTTATAGCATTAATTTCTGCAGGTCAATTAAAATTAAATAAATAAATAAACGAAATAAAATATATTCTATACTTTTTCAGTTTAATTAATTCAATCAAGCTTTTCTTTTAACTACTGTAATCTCAAGTCGCTCTCTACACAGTTAGATGTTACATTAATTAATTAAATCAATCCTTTATTTTAACTGCTGTCATCTCAAGTCGCTCTCTACACAGTTAGATATTATATTAATGAATTAAATCAAGCTTTTATTTTAACTGCTGTCATTTCAAGTCTCTCTCTACACAGTTAGATATTACCACACCGGTATGTTTGAGTTAGAGTCGCTAGTTAACCATACTTTTATGTGTCGTGCAGTTTCACACCTCACTTTTTCTGGGAAATTATGGCTCAAGGGACACAAAGACCGGGAAGATGAGGAAAGGAGCCACTGAGTTTATTCAAAGTCTAAAGATTCCCAAAACGGGTGCTGAAATATGAGGTATATGACAAGTTTCGTAGTCTGTTCACTCACACACAAAGAAAAATGAGTTATGCTGGTTTATTAAAATCTGTTACAAATATTGTTCTGTAAAAACGGGACTGCAAGCCGCTTCTTGATAAAGTGTGAGTAAATTCGTAATAATATCGAAACACATGTCACACACCTGCGTTTTTCTTTATAATATATGTATTTTATTTATTAAGTTTACCAGAATACATATCAATTCATTTGTTAATGGCTTACAATCACGTTTTTAACTGGAATACGAATAATTTGAAGACATGCTCAATAAATTTGTGCAATTTTTTAATCAGAGAGTTTTCTCCGTGCGGGTATGAGGACTGGATAGGGATCTGGGGGTAAGTGTGTTCAGGAGTAACGGACGTATTATTTCTCCCACTGCGGCGCAAGGCAATGAGTCGATGGAGTCCTGCTGGAGAATTCAAAGGATCTCCCTCAACAAATGTTTTCCGATCCGGCCCACCACGCAGTAGGTGGGCAGACGCATCTTACCCTATGAACCCGGGCACACCTGCTAAATCGCTGAAGGGAGCGAACCACATGAGACGACCTATGGCGAAGATGTTGGTCATCCAAAAAAAGTTTCCCAAGGTGGAAATTTCTATTTAATTACTATTTAAATCACCTTATATTTTTTTAATAACAATCTCTCTTCCCAAATAAGTATTGATGATGTATTTAAATCCTGTTGAAAATGTGAAAGCAGGCCATTTCTAAATAAACGATTAGTACTTTCATATTATATCGCAACACGTGTTCATGCGCTGCGTTTATCGTGTTATTATATAATGACGAAATGCAAAAATATTAGAAATTTTATGATTACGTGTTCCAATTCGTGTTTAACTATTAGTTTATTAAGAAATCTGTCAATTCATTTGTTAAAGCCCTGCAATCCCGTTTTAAACAGAAATTCGAAGACGACTTTTTTTAATAAATTATAATTATTTTATGTCAATTTTTTCCGTGTGTCAAAATAAGAAATCTTGTACTGTAAATGGATGATAAGATTAATCTGACTTAAAATAAAAAATATATTAGTGTGGTAAAATCTTCTCACATCTGCATGTATCTACGCGAATCAATAAATAGAAAAATCATAAAAAAATAAAATATCTCACACCATAAGCTTGGTCTTCAAATTCAAGCCGAGTAACTTCAGGAGAACTCCTTTAACGAGCCGTCCGAGCTTCTAGTGCTCGCGTGAAGCTCTCCACTAATAGACGGATCGCGTGATCATCCCTGATCTACTCTGATCTACTCTGATCTCCCTGTTCTCCGGTGTAGCCCGGTTAGGGCGCGATGCAATGCAATTACCGAAACCACTTAAGCCCGACACGCCGCATAAAGGAAACAGCCACCCGGTATATTTATAATAGTTTCTGATAATTTTTCATACTTCCGAATGGATCATGTACTTTTTGCTAGGGATATATAAACGATTAATCAATTCGTTGGTAGGATTCACATCATCCGATCAAGTGTTCAGGGCCAAACTTTTCAATTAGCAGAATATTAATATACTCTTAAAAGTTCTTCTTTTTTTGGTACCAAAATTTTATGTTTAGATCTTATCTTCCACTGGAAACGTCATATTTTATGTTTTCATTTTAAATCATAGAGCTTTAATTAGAGGCGCTACTGGTTACTTATATCTCGTTAAAGATTATTCCAGTATTAAACGCGATAAGGGGTGCTAGTAAACCGGAATCCGAAGTTTTAGTTAGAGCGTTCTGAGAGTTGGAGGTCAAAAAGCGGAATCTATTTTTTGCTTCATATCTCATCTAAATCATTGTTTTCGGTAACGAATGAATGTAAATCTTTGAAGTAGAAATTAATCCACTTCCCTACATCCGATCGAGCTGAAACTCGGCGGATATCTCGTTGTCGATAGCAAAACCTCATTTTTTTGTGGGAATCACGTACACACGCGCGGACATATAAGAATATCTCTGAAATCGGATGATATTACAGCAGTTAATATACGAAATAAATGTGGGTCGTAAGCGATCGGCATTTGGCGAGGTTGTTACCTCGTTTGACTCCAGCCCGTGGGAAGGAAGGTGCAATCCTCAGTCAAACCTACTTTTAGTATTTTATAATAGGATGATTGTGTCTCACTTGAATTTTTTTCATGTAACTTAATTTTATTTTTATCATATAATAACTTCATTTAATTTATCTTAAAAGAAAACGTACACCTTAATTTTGTGTTTTATACTTAAACCGTAGAATGTGATAATAATTACTATAACACTCACGCACAGACTCTTTTTTTTCGCTTTTTGCTACATACTACGCTGCCTTTTTATTTATTATTACTGTTTCAATGAAGCTTATCTAAACTTTCAATAAAATAAAATTACCAAAAAAACATCTAGGTTCTGGGCCAAAGCTCGCGGGGTTCTAAACAATAAGTTTGAGAAAAATATATTAAATGTTCAAAGTCAAAGCTTGCGGGGTTCTATAACATAAGTTTGCGAAAAAAATATCAAATGTTCAGAACCAAAGCTCGCGGTGTTTTATACCATGAGTTTGAGAAAAATATATTCAATGTTCAGGGCCAAAGCTCGCGGGGTTCTATACAACGAATTTTAGAAAAATATATTAAATGTAGCCATGTGAATATATTCACATGAAAGAGATATTCATAATGTGGGTGTTGTTTTGCAAAAGAGTTCAACGAACTTTCTGTTATAATGGACGAATGAGGTCGTCTCCGACAATATCAGTATAACAATATTTGTATGAACACGTGTTCCGACGTAATCATAAAATAATGGCCTCAAAACCCGAAACAGCTGTCACATTAAAAACTGTAAAAATAACAGAAATACTTGCAGAACTTAATAATTATTATAACATTATTAAATTTGATTTATTTTAAATTTATTTAAAAAATTAAATGGAGTTCTACGAATTAAACACCAAAACAATAAATAAAACATTCGCTTTCGACTGATACTTTGTTAGGAACTCTGACAATTCATTTGTTAAAAGCCCACAGTCCCGTTTTTAAGAGGAAAATGAATAATTAGACCAGATTTTTTAATAAAATAACAGTATTTTAAATAAGTACGTTTCCTGCGTATATTTTAAAACTGTTCCAGTGTAAAACAAAATTTCAATAATAATGAAAAAATCTTTGATTATTCTTACAGAATAGATTTCAATCAAAATAAAAGAGAAGAGAAGAAAAGTGTAAAATTTTATCGAATGAAACATAAAATCTTAGCAATATTAATTATTTTACATACCTTGTAACTCCAGCATTTGGCTATTCGGTTTCCCCGTCCCAAACCAGTTGCCGTAGAAGAGCGAACTGGCAGCCGGGCTGGGCATGAGGGAGCCCGGGCTGAACCGGGGCAGGCCCTGCAGCCTCCATTCCAGCTCGGGGGGCGGGGGTCCAGAGGGCGGCGGCCCCGAGGGCGGCAGGCCCGGCGCCCGCCCGCTGTAGTGGAGCAGGTCAAGCAGGGAAGAGGGCGGGGGAGGTGGCGGCGATGTGAAGGGCGGGTAGGGAGGATGGCTGGGCGGGATTTCTGAAATTTTTTAAACAATTGGAATTTTTGCAGTTATTTGATTGGAGACAAACATCGTTAGAAATGCATAAAAAAATATGTTTAATTGTAATTGAATTCTTAAGACCTTCAGGTACATTTTAAAGTGTAGTTAATATACATAAATAGATAGAAATATTAACATAAAATTTGTATATTTCACTCCGTGTGACATGTCTTAAGAATTTTTGTGACGAATGATTTTAATACAAAATTTAAGAAAGTTGGCAACAACTATACAATTTTACAATTAAATTACTGCATCCACTTGGAGAATATGAATATTGCTTCTAAGAATCTTTTCAAATTATTTGTAATCCGGTTAAAAATGGGATTGCAGTATAAACTCGTAGTAAACTATGAATGCATAAAAATCCGAAAATTTTCGCATTTCGTCATTAAATATTATCAAGTGCATTGTTCATGCGTGGTCCATTATATTAGGAATTTACTAAAAGTTGATCAGGAAACGGGCTTTAATCCCATGTTCAACCGGATTACCAATAAATTTAAGAGATTTTAAATAAATTAGCAATAATCACGCATCTGTTGTTTCATTAATACAAAATATTCAGTGCACGTGTCTAGAGCGGAAGTCGAAAAGTATGTAAATAAAACTATGTACAATAACTTTAATCGTGAATAAAGAAATAAAAATACATACCTATACTCGTAGATATAAACATAAATATTTTTTCTATTAATGTATTATAATATTAATATTCTTGCCCTTATAAGGTTAAACGAGATAATAAAGTAACTAAAGAAAATCTCTCTTTAACGTGCACCTAATTATTTTTTTCTTAAGATGTGTAAACCGACGTCGCTCTTCACTTTAACTAACAGATAATTTGGTAATTATTCTTCGGGGATGGTCTTGAAGGAAGGCAAATGTTAAAAAAGTTGCTTCGTTTTCGATTTTTGAAACCTACACTTTACAATATTTCCATATGAAGTACACGGACAGATGTCTTATTAATAAAACATCCATTTAAGAATTTTTTATCGACTTGCCTTGACAATATATCACGACGATACATAGAATTTTGTTTGTAATGCAAAAATATTCGGGTTTTCATGAACACGCGTTCCGCCATCATGATAATACATACGTAATTTACTAAAAGTTTATCGCGAAACTTGTTAATTCATTCGCAAGGCCTGCCATCCGGCTTTCAGCCGGAATTACCAATAATTTGAAGAGATTCCTAATAATTTATCTTTAGTAGTTTTTCTGCTTGTGAGGTTGTGGTCATGTGGTCTTTACAATAAAATAAAGATTTTACGTCAAAGTTGTCATATTTTAATGCAAACTTTTCATAATTTAAAACTATTTTTCGTATTTGTTTTTCGGTTTATTTTGGAGGCCTAAATATATCGCTTCTGGTTCCAAAATTCCGTTACACCAGTCTAGAGTGGATCTGGTTCCACGACAATCATTTCGACAAATACCTATTCAAGAAAGTTTTCTCTCATCTGTTGCGTTTTCCTTTAGTTGTCAATCACTCTTAAATCCCACTTTCAATTTGAATAAAATCTACAATTCAAAGGCAATGGCGTCGAAATATTAACGTGACTGAAATAAAACTAGAAAATATGCAATACTAGCTGATGTGTACCCGGGTTTGCTCAAGGTTGTGATGGTTTAGAGTAAGGTTTTGAGATTGTAAATTTTAAGTAGAAATAATATTAATGTAAAGAATTTAAAAAAAGTTTACGGGCGTCCTTCACTTCTTCTACAGTTCACTTTCACGTCATATCTTTTCCTCATATCCCTTTCTTCGTCCATCTCGTACGCCACATTGTACCTCACAAGTATTTGATTCATTTCATCATGCCATGTCTTCCTCGGGCGTCCCCGACATTTTATACCATTCGCTTCCTGTAGTATAGTGAAATTCACGCAATTACTGTTAATTACACAATATTGACATAAATTCATCCCCGTTCCATATTCCAGTATAAATAAATAATGCGTAACTATTCCTCGGCCATTCCCGACTTTTTCCACCATCCAAACCACTCTCTTAACACTAATAAAAATAAACTTAGAAATGTTAAGCGACATCGGTCTAGTAATTTTTGAGTATATATGCCCTATAGGGCACAAACAAAGAAAAAATCATTTTTATATACGTATTATTAATATTGCATTTCAAATAATTTGAATCAATAATCAAATAAACAAAAATAATTTGACCAATATAAATGCAATGGAAAAAACAGAGTCAACAACACCTGCTTTCTCTGTTCATGTTTCATACATTTGCTTTATTTAATTAGATTTCATGTAAATAGAGCCTACCAAAGAGGTGATATATTATTTTTAGTTGTTACGTTCAATGATTTTTAAAAGTAATTTTAATGGTTGCAAAGGGAATCGAACCCAAAATGAGTCATTTAAAATCAAAATGATCACACCTAGTATGATTATTAATTAAAGGGAATAGCTGGGCGGCCATTTTCATACAAAAAAATTTTGGGATTTAGGCCAAAATACTTAATCAAACTGATTTTTTTTACTCCAACGGTACAGTATATGTGGTCCTTTATTTATTTGTATTAGATTATAAAATAAAGTCCACTAAAAACTTAATTTAAGTAGCAACGAGAGGTGAACTTTAATTTAACTCAAATAGGATCACAAATTTGTCGCGCATAAATTTAAATTTCTACACAAAAAACGCATATCTAAATGTTAAAATTAAATTTTTCATTGTAATCCAATAAAAGCGAATTTTCATTTTATTAATTACAAAAAAACGTCAAATTTGCTTCGAAAATCATGTAAAAGTGAATTCTTTCGCAGCTTATACACATCATAATTTAATACTAATAAATGAAATAGCTTTTTTTGTATTTCTTTGGCATTCACTATGTAACAATTTCTAGATATTTTACGTAACAAACTTAACGACATTTATACGTAACAAATTTTAATGTATATTGGAATAATAAAACTCATTAAAAACAAAAACAAAATAGCACCTATTCGTCCTACATATTTGCTATACCCTTTGAATAAAAATATAATTATTCCGCTTTGTAGGGTATTTTAGCCTCAAATAAATTGTATTATAAGTATTGTATGAAAAGGGCCGCGCAGTCGTTCAGCCCGGTTAGAGATATTAATTAATAATCTAAAGTGTGCATTTTGAGATAAATTAATCTGTTTAGGAACTCATTCCTAAAAGCTAGGTATTTGCCGACCTTCCCTTTTCCCAGCACTTTTATTCCCCAATTATCTTCTCTTAGCCTCATGTTTTATTTTTTAGGTATTTAAAAAACTTAAGCGCAACTTGTTGTAAAAAGGACTAAGTGGGCACCCTCTCTAAAAACCGAAATCGACCCACATGACTTCTAACGATCAAAAATCTTTATACCACCAATTTGGGGTGTAATAGTCGCACCTACCCTGAGCGATATGACATTTTTAGTCAGTTTTTTCACATAAGAAGTACCTATCTCGTCATCGCGGTTACTTTGTAATTTTTCATTAAGTAAATGATATTTTTTTTTTATTTAAGGCACAAAAAGGATATTTAAATTACATTCTTGTGGTTAGTATAAAATAAATTTACACACAAATATAAATGTCCCTAGACTAATGTGTCTGCAGCAATCACATTTGCACTATCGCAACAATATATGTATTTTTTTTATATAAAGCTTAAAATTACAAAAATTACAAGACAAAATAATTTTAAAAATATGTTTAAATTAGGTATATAATAGAAAATATCAAACTATCAAAAATCGACAAACAATATTTGTATTAATTTTTTTATTTTTTATTTTTAGGTACAGAAATCGTGGAGATATCTCTTGAAACAAGTTTTATTATTTAAGAAAATATCTATACAAGCAAGTGTTTTAGCAATATCGTTGAATGATCGAGAAATTCTAGACATAGGATTAAAATAACCAGTGTTATTGGTAAAAATTTTGGTCCAAAATATGTTAAGGTTTCTAGTGAATTTGGGACTGGCGTTTAACTAGATTTAATGGACTATGTTATTGTCTACTTGATTATGCACAATTTTGTAAAGTATTAAGAGGTCATTTATGTTTCGTTTTTTAAATAGACTCTCTAATTTGAAATATGTAATTATAATACCATTTATACCGCTAAAGTCAAATAATATTATCTATCTACCGACATCTATGAATCGATTGATGTGACTCTTCATTTGTGCTTCTCTGTTATAATAATGGTATATGCTGTATAGTAAATTTACTTATATATATATATACTATACTGTTAATTTAACCAATTGATATAACTGTAAATATATCATCATCATTATTGTACATTGTTACATGAAAAAAATGAGTGTTGCTAATTTATTAAGAATCTCCTCACATTATCGGTAATTTGGTTAAATGCGAGACTGCGGGCTTTTTTCTGATAAACATTGATTAAATTCGTAATAACATCGGAACACGTGTTCATGCACCTATGTTTGTCTCAATAATACACAATGACCAAATGCGAAAATTTTAGGATTTTTATAAACATCGTGACAATAAATGGATTTTGCTAAAAGTTTATCAGGAAACCTATCAATTCATTCGTTAAGAGCCTGCAATCCCGTAAGTCCCGTAATCCATTTAATCGGTAAGTTTTCTCCGTGTATAGGTACTGTTTGAAAATGTTTTAATTGTACCACGTCAGTGTCTAAAATATTGTCAATATGTGACTACCTGCTGATAAACTACAAAAGTATTTTGCCCGGTTTAAATGATAATAGAAAAAACAAGTTATTACAGGTTGGAAATATCCTTTACCTATTATTGAAGAATTCCCTCCTTCTTCTGATTCTGATTTACTTTTACTAAGTCCATTGGATGATCTGCTCCTGTGTGTTGGAGGAGACACATTACTTCCTACTCTGGTATCGTCTTCCAAAGCTGATGGAAGCTGATTGATCCCTAAGATATTGTCGATTGAGAACTTTTTACTTTGGTAGTTTGTGATTACAGTCGAATTATTTGCAGTGCAATTCGTCTCTTTGTCCCTTGAAAATGTTGCGTTTTTGTCAAATAAAAAATGCAACGCTTTATTGTTTGTTACTAGTTCTTCAGCAACTGGTGATAGTCTGTCTTCCTGGTTGTTGACGATGTCGATACTGTCTTCATCATAGTCTGAATCATAATTGGCGTAATCTTGGGCTTCTGTGCTCAGACGATCTTCTGAACCGTCTTCTGGTGAAAGAGAAGAACTGTGATAGAAAACACCAGATTCTTCAAGTCCTGTATCTGCTTCCATGTTGTTATTTCACCAAAACATCACACGCAATAGATTTCTTATTTTTGTGTATTTAGATTATTTACACCACTCAAAATCACTAAATACTGTGCGTAAAACGACATAAATCGCAAAAGATTTTAAAAAACGAAATAGAAACAAAGAACAAAAAATCTATTAAAGTCTAAAAATTAAAAAAGAAAACACGAAAAACAAAGCCATTTTATCGAAATCTTAAAGAATCAACAGTTTTGGAGATAAACAATTTTAAAAATGCAAGTGGTTCTCAGGCTTTCGCGGGCACATCCGGTAAGGCGCCGCGGTGGAGATTGTTTTGTAGCAGAAGGCGTAGGCAGGAGGCAGGAGGCTGTATGGGGGAACAGGTAGCGCAGGTAGCCGCAGTTTCCGGGCCGCGTCGGGGGCGGGGCGTACCCCCTCCACACTTCTCCACCCTCCCTCATTCCACTCGAAGAGAGGTGCCGACACCGCGGGATGGATGCTGCGAGGTCCGGAGGAACGTTGCAGAAAAACACTAAAAATGTGATGTATTTTAATTGTAATTTGAAACTGGTAGGAAATATCGATAGCTTTTTTATAGCGTTTAGCATACATTACAAAGATATAATCTAACAGAAAAGTGAAGTTAAAATCTTCAATATTTTTCACTCTAGAATTCAAAGTTCAAAATATTATCCACAACAGATTAGGTACTTTTATAAATATCACGAATATTGTGTGATTTTCGTTATATATTATAAGTATAACAACGAAAAAAGTAAGGAGAAAATCAAAAATATACATTGTTGTTGAGGTTTTAAAGAAATATGATGTAAATGATATTTCTGAGTAAATTTTTTTTTTTTTTTTTTTATATTTACTCCACACAGGAGGCCCTGAAGAAAATAATTTCCCTCAGGGCCTATGTCATCTTTGGGGATGCTGTGTGGAGGGTCTTTTTGTGGAGAGGAAGGAGTGAACATGGGTCTTGAAGAGTCCCATGTTGTAGGAGGGAGGAAACACAGAGGCCGGCAGTTCGTTCCACAGCCGAGCTGTTGAACTTAAGAACGAATCATAGAAGCGACCCGTTCTCATGTGACAAGTGTCAACTGTGTACAAATGTTGGGCGCGCGTTTGGCGTGTATCCCGACTACGCACCGGTGCCGAAGGGATCAATGACGCTAGTTCCTCAGAGCATCTTCCATTGTAATACCGATAGAACAAGGACAGCATACCTACCTGACGCCTGTGCTCTAAAGATTGCAGTCCGTTTGTTAAGATTGGGGAATCTATCAAACGGACCGCCCGTTTCTGCACAGAGTCAAGGGTTTTTTTCAGGTATTTTGGGGCTCCAGACCAGAGATGGCTGCCGAATTCGACAGTAGGGCGCACTTGCGATTTGTACAGGGTGAGCAGTTGTGTACTATTAAAGTATCTGCGGGCCCTGTACAGTACGCCCAGCTTCTGAGAGGCCAACTTTACTCTAGCTTCGATGGAGCCCCCGTACCTGAGCTGGTCACTTATAGTTACACCAAGCATATCAATGGAAGGCCTGTTCGGAAGATTGCTTCCGTTGAAGGAGACTAGATTGTCATTTGGATCCCTTTTAGACGTAATCAGACAGGATTGGGTCTTTGAAACATTAAATTCGACGAGATTATTTTTACCCCAGGAGGAAATACTCTCGAGATAACCGTCCATTCTCTGCTTCAAAGCCCTCCGAGCCGTTGGAGTTTGTGTGCCCTTTGGGGGCTTGTCAAACAAAAAGCTATCATGAACTGTACTGTCATCCGCGTAACAATGAATCGGTGCACATGTCAAAAGGTCATTGATGTGCAACAAAAACAAAGTCGGAGACAGAACCGATCCCTGTGGGACGCCAGCATTTATGGAGTGCGAGGAAGAGGTGAAACCGTCAGCAACCGCCTGAATCGACCTATCCCTTAAAAAATCAGCAATCCACGTACACAGGGATGCGGGAAGTCCGTAAGAATGCAATTTGTTGACAAGTCCTCGGTGCCAGACCCGGTCAAAGGCCTTGGATATGTCTAGTGCGACCGTTTGGGTCTCACCGTGACGTTCCAGGCACCGCCCCCAAACATGCGTCACATACGCGAGAAGATCACCGCACGAGCGGTTCCGCCGGAATCCGTATTGACGGTCGTTGATAATTTTGTTCTTCTCGAGGTATGTGAGCAGTTTGTCGTTGATCACACGTTCCATCACTTTGGACAGAACTGATGTGATCGCTATGGGGCGGTAGTTGGCCGGGTTGGAGCGGTCACCTTTCTTGGGAATAGGGTGAATTACCGCTTTTTTCCAACCAGAGGGCACAGTGCCACACTTCAGGGACATTTTGAAGAGCTTTGTCAAAACTGGAACTATTTCCGCAGCACACCTCTGCAATACCAGGGCAGGTATTCCATCAGGTCCACTAGCTTTGTTAACATCGAGCCCCCGTATGACGTGGAGTACATCCCGATGCCGGATCCTCAGCTTTTTCATATAGAAGCCGCAGTGAGGAACCGACGGCGGAACAGCACCCCCGTCGTCGAGGGTCGAGTTTTCCGCAAACATTTTCCCTAAAAGGTTTGCCTTTTCGGTGGCGGTGTTTGCTAGTGAGCCGTCAGGTCTGGTAAGAGGTGGCAAACTGGGTTTGCAAAAATTTCGACCTATTGAGCCCGCAAGCGACCAGAATGCTCTGCTGCCATGCGGGCAGGCAGCCAGCTTTTTGCTGATCTGCAGGTCGTGTTCGAATTTTGACCTATTGATGATTCTCTTGCATTCCTTTGCCGATTTGTTGTATGCTGATCTGCTTTCGGGCGTTCGAGATGTGTTGTAGGCTCGGAAAGCCGCGTTTTTTCGTCGAACTGCTTCGGAGCATTGTCGACTGAACCACGGCTTTGAGCCCACACCAGTTTCTTTAGTAGTCGATTGTATGAAGCCATCCATCGCCGAATTGATGACTTCACCAATCTCCTGGGCACATCTTGAAGGGTCCGAAGTCTGAAAACAAACAGCTGACCACGGAAAAGCATTGAAATGGGCCCGCATACCGAACCAATCTGCTGACCTATAGTGCCACACTTTTCTCCTCAGCCTCTCATTGGTTGGTCTGAGGCTAACGGGGATTGATGTCGTCACTAGGCAGTGGTCAGATGATCCCAGAGGCGCTGTGACGTCAATCTTATAACCGTGTGGCACAGTAGTTAAGAATAGGTCTAACAGATTGGAGCGGTGAGTCTGGACATCAGGAACCCTTGTAGGCTCCTGAACCAATTGCTCTAATCCGTAGCAAATGGCAAAGGATTCCGCCTGTCGGCCAGCCGAGTCCGTTGGGCCTGAGAACTTCAACCATGGTTCGTTATGAACGTTGAAGTCCCCCAGAACAACAAACTCGGCCGAAGGGTAGCGGGGCAAGAGATCATCAATAGTATCGCTCAAATGTTTGAAGAGCTCGGAAGTGTCTGATTCGCTATGGTTCGGTGAGCGGTATAGACATGCGTAGAATTGATTGACGCGCACCCACATTACGTCGAATCTGGAGTTTTCCAGACTCAATAGTCGCACACAGTTGACGTCAGCTCGACTATAGAGGCAGACTCCTCCTTTCAGTCGGAATTTGCTTGCGAGGGTAAAGCCCGGGCAGTCCAGATAGGAGGAGTCTGGCGGCTCGGCTATCTGAGTTTCGGATAGGAAAAGAAGGTTGGGACGTTGGGACAAAAGATGGTGATGGACGGAATTTAAATTTGTGTGCAGGCCGCGAATGTTGGCAAAATTTACCAACAGTTTTGGCCCGCACCGGGGACGCCTGCTACTCGCCGCTGTAAAGATGTTATGTTTGTTTTTATGTATATTCATGATTTTAATTTTTTTTTTTTTTTAAGGGTATGAAGTGAAAGGAAGGTCTGGAATGGAAAGGTGTGAGGGGTGGGTAGGAATATGGGGTTCAGGCTGTCCAGGAGTGATGAGCGTTTGGTTCCAGCCCACCCACTGCGGTGCTAGGCGATAGGCTGGGAGAGTCCGGCTGGAGAGGGCATCCAATGCGCCCCAAACGCTGCTGCTGGGTCCCCTCCGGTCACGAACCGGCACAACAGCAGTGGCGGGGTTTTTACACTCGCTGATGGGGCAGCCCACCCTTAGTCGTGAGCCTGAGGGTCGGGCCCCTGTACTATCGAGCGGCCCGGACAGCGGTAACCGGTTGTAAAGGGTCTTCCTCAACCAGCATCTCCCAACCGGCCCGCCACGCAGAAGGTGGGCCGACGCACCCGCCACCAAGACCTGGGCAAACCTTAACCCATGAACCCGGGCACCCCTGCTAAGTCACCAAACGTAGCGAACCACTTGGGGTGACCTGTGGCAGAGGTGTTGGTCATCCAATAAATGGTTCCCAGGGCGGCGGTACCCATTCCCGCCTACCAAATGTAACCTACCTACAAATGTGCCTACCAAATAAATTCAGGATGAGAGCAATATTTGAAGACAGCTTTTTCCAATAGTCTGGGCTGGATATGCGAAAAACGTGATCATGGTAGATGGGTTCATTTGACCGAGGGGGTTCAACTAATTCAACAATTGATTATTGATTCAACAACTATCAGTCGCAAACTGACCACCGAAGAGTGCACATTTAAATAACCGGAACAGGCTCAGAAAGCAAAGTTTGCTAAAGTAAGGCAAAGGTTTGCAGCGATATCCATTGTAGGACTTTTCTACGCAAGATCTAAATATTCGTTTTTAAACGAATCCCCTGGCGTAGCGCCGCTAAAATTGTGTGACGTGAATAAAGTATAACACATTTGTAAAAGTGTTTAACTAAACAGTGAGAAAAAGTATTACATTTTGGAAACAAACCTGAACATTGGTAACCCGATTTGGTATAGGTAAGTTTTTTAAGCAGCCAGCAATTGTAAAAAGGACAAGTAGTTCGTAAGCAGATTTTACTTTCGAGAACTGAATGGTGATATTACAATACGAGTTGCCTGTATACTGTATACTGATTCATTTATTGAAAAATCACCAAAACTGGGACGGTCTCGTCGTATCCCGCGCTCCTCACCACTTGATTTGTTCCCCTTTCCGTGTTTGGCTCGTCTATTAATTTGAATGTCTATGATTAACGGCAACAAGATCAAAATAAGTTGTCTGTTGGCTGCTATATACAGCTACAGCTGTCTATTACCTACTTAACTTGTCGGACATTTAGTTCCGATGTAGTGCCTAAAAGGTTATTGAGGAAATCATAAACGCAGTTCTTTAAAGGTATTGAAGCCAATTGAGGCAACCCCAAGAGTGGAGTTAAATATCATTCGCACATTGAAGAAGGACAAGATCATATTGTGATGTATCTGGTTATGCACCATTACAATTTAGTTCATACTTGAGACAACAAAGGCATTTCTTAGAGATTTTGCTTACTCAGAAGGAAAGTATCTTCTGGTTGATTTTATATAATTCAGACAAAAAAAAAATCAGAACTTACCGCGGTAAAGTTTCCTTTCTCCTTAACTCGCTCAAATATATTTTTAACTAACACTACGATTACTATAATAATTCATTATTTACGCCGGGATGGATGGTAAAAGATGCATGAAAATATGCTTTCCTTATTATTGAAGAATTCCCTTCTTCTTTTGATTTTGATTTACTTTTAATAAGTCAATTGGCTGATCTGCTTCCATGAGATGGAGGAGACACGTTAAAAGTTACATTTTTTTTCAATAAAAGTTCAAAGTTTCCCTTTTCAAAACCTATTTTCGCCATCGTGTTTTATTTTGCTAGTATGAAGTAAAGTTTGCCGAAATCTAAATACAAACTAAGAACCCAATAACGTATTTAGAGCATGTTTTTTTCATTTCCCCCGGCGTATATAATGTTGTATATTATCTGATTATTATCTTAATGACCGTACAGCTAAGGATTTTTGTAAACGGAAGTGGCGCCCTCTGTTGTTTAAAAAAAATAACCGTTGACGTTTTCAAACTGCGGCAGCGGGTTTTTATGTTCTAGTATTAGTATAGTTGTACTAATTAAGTTGAAACGAAGTGTTATGTAATTCTATATTTTGGGCGTATTTAGCAGTAAAGCGAAGAACGGATATTTTTTACCAATACGGCCTTTGCGATTTGCGACTCTACATATAAAACGACAAACTCAGTATTCTAGGTTGGTAGCTATAAAAAGTTATTCAATTAATTTTTTTAAATAATTATCATTTCTCTTTAAATTGTACGACACCCCGAGCCCGGGCACCTCCTTCTGAATTTACATGACCAAACCTGTTTGAGATTAAACAAAATCCCTTTCATACTCGTTATAAATGTGATGTGGAAGACAGGGACAGAGCTTCCGAAGAGTGAAGACAGTTCCTCTGAGTATAAGTTTCAGTCTGAAAGAATGTTTGCATATTCTAGTGATTATATCTTATAATAACTACTCTTATGCATAACTAATTATCTCGAATAGCCATGGTGGAAAACCTAGCGAAAATTTATAAGTTTTTTTTTTTTACTTTTAACTTTGAGTTTTCGTAATGCCAATAGAAATAATTAATAAAAACTAAAACATAAAAAAAAATTATGTAAATATCCAGAGGTAAGTCTCGAATTATTAAATAAATTATCTATATAAATAAAAATGTAAATGTTCGTTTGTTCCAAATCTTAAATCTTCTTAAGTTTTTCATCGATTGCTTTGAAATTTTGACACAACATTGTATTCGAATGCGCGTGCGTTTTTATATACCTATATTAAATAAATTTCATCTGTGAAAACATGTTTTTTTTTAAATAGCGCCATCTGTAGGACGTAAATAAACACGCGGTATTGTTTCTCCATCTGCACAGACAGACTGCGCTACAGCAATGCGTGGTGGGATACAGCTAGAAATAAATATAAATTAATACATGGATTACAAATAAAAAGGCGGTATTACAAAAAAATATCTAAAATAAAACGAATAAAAGAGGTACACATATTAAACACAACCGTACCATAAATACATACATATGGAATATTTTTTAATATTGCCATTATTCATTTATTTGCTAGTATTTCATTGCGCAAGTGCGTTTAATTTAACTTAATTTCAGTACATTCCATTTTATTTAAATATTTTGTCTTATAAAATTGTAAAATGGAGGCCTCAGAAAAATACTGCTGATGTACCAATAAAATAATTATATATTTTTTATGCCCCCTTAACAGTATAATTGTATTGAGAATTGGTGCTACGTATTTTTAATCTGACGTCTTTACTAATAATATATATTAGGACATGGGTAATTATGTATCTACTTTAAAACAGTAAATCAACATTTTTCCATATTTAAAAAAATATATATTATTTTTACTTTTTTTATTTATTATAGTTAAAGAAATATAAATATTTTGCTGTCTAACTACATATTTGTACGGTGGTAAAGAGTACAATCTACGGGAGGTGATTCTACATAATGCTAAAAGTAAAAAAAGTTAAACAATCATTTTTCAAACATCTTTTGTTTTTTTCCAATACATTTTTTTTCAATACAAATATATTATTCCAAAGAAGAATATTAAAACGTTGGAATTTTGAAAAAAAAAATTGTGTCTTTTTTTATTTATTAACTTACTTTTAATATGTAGAATCACCTCCGGACGGAATCAACTCAACCCCTATTCAAACATGTACATTTATTGAAATAATGGTAGATCGCTTTTCACAAACTGTGCAGCGTCCGAAAGCGCGATTTACCACGAGTAGAATATATTTCAATGAACTAAACTTCTAACCTAGTATTTATTATTTGTTATTGATTGAATTTTGATATCCGGAATTGTTCCTGTTACCGTTTCTCCCGTTAACCGGTTGGTCCGGAAGGGGCGGGGAAGGACGGGGGTGGGTAGCGGAAGTGGTGTTTTGATTGATAGGGCGCGTGTGCTTCTCTATTCAGAGCTGTGAGTGGGCTCTTTACTGGTCCACAATGGGGTGGCCTATTCCACTGACTCTCAAACTGTTGGCAGACAAATAATATATCGATTTAATTATAGTAATTAATATTTAGTGAAAATACCTCCTAAAATAATGGAAAAAAATCAAATTATTAAAATCAAGAATAAATTCTGCCGCTAAAGCAACTAAGTGTTTAATAGCTTTGTTTATTTAATATGCTTGCGGTAAAACAACACACAAATCATCAGTAACAAAGAGTATCAACATCAATCGCCGCCATTAGTAAATTGTCGTTGCTCGATGTCACTGACTTGATCACGTGACACTTTAAAATCCGTCGCATGCCAAGGCTTGTATGTAGTCGACCTTATCGAATAATATTATGAAGAACTCCGTAGCAGAGTGGGAGGAACTTAATATTTTCCTCTTCGCCAATCTAACCTAACCTAACAGGTTTTTTGTAAGCCCTCGCGTTTTCTTACATATCTACAGTTACTTCTCTCTCATTTTTCTCACATCAAACTTTTTTTCTGATGGGATCCTTGGCCATGTACTATCCCATATTCGCTAAAAGGGGTACGCAAATTTGCCGTATTTTTAAATAAATCTATTTGAATTTCACTTTTATTTTTGGTAATTAATTAATACATATCTTGGAAGCGAATATGGACCCACTTCCTGACATTTGATCGAGCTGAAATTTGGCAGTCTCATCGTCATAAATAAACCACTCACTCGATCGATATCTTCGGACTTTTTGTATGAAACAAATTGGACCTAAAAAACCATAGATATGCCAATTTACAGATAGAAAAATTCTCATTCGGAGCCTACTTATTATACTATACACCAATGAAAAGCACTGAAAGTTTATTCCATAGACTTTCAGGGTTTTTCATTGGTGGATATAGTTAGGCAATCATATGACGTCACAATATTTTGGTTCCTATTTTTGATCGGAGTTATACCCCCTGCTCTTTGACGATGCCAATATTGACAATGCATCTTATCATCTTTTGATAGCAATCGCGTACACACACGCGAACATATACGAATTTCTATGAAATCAGATGGCATTACAGCACTTAATATACTAAACAAATGTTGGTCCTATCCAATCGGCATTTGGCGAGGATATTAGAGTTCAAGTCAAAAAAAATTATAAACTTTAGTAGTAAAAAGACCCTTTTTTTACGGAATGATTTATTTTATTTGATTAATATTATTATTTTCTATTATTTGTTTTTTCCCAGATTTTTCAATGTATATTTGACAGTGCCTATATCACTGGGTAATGCATGTTCTGTTCTGTCCAAAATTGATAGAAGTGTATAATTTTTTAAAATTTTATTTAACCAAAGATTTTGAATGTAGGTTTCTACTTCAAAACGACACCACAGTGAGTATATGAGAACCCAATCCCGATTATATGAGAAGGAACTGAGAATGTTCATCATTTGGGCACAAAGAAACTTTTATAATACACGTGTAATATAAAATGGTTAACTTTGTACAGCGCTTTTTTGTGATAAATTCGTCTCATTACATTCTGTTAAAGTAGGTAGCTTTTAAATCACTTAAATTTTGTTCTTAATTTTTTTTTAGTTTAATAATGTTTTAAAACCACTGCCTCGTGAAAAGTTCGCGTGTTATGATCGTAACACCTATCTGCAATAAAGTGACTAAGGAAAACAGAAAAACGGTAGGTTTATAGGGAAATTAGATTTCAACACCACGTTTACAAATTCACATACTATTACAGTACGTTCAAGTAAGACGATGATAACATTGTCTATTATTTTACTCGGGCAAGGTTTCACATTGCAGTGATATTATGTATCCATCTATTACGTAAAATAATATGCTACCAGCATGATAATCATGCATACGTGATGTTTATGAAATAAACATGTTTATCTTTAGAAAACATCAACTGTTGGCGAAGAACATTCACCCTACATTTGCGTAGGTACTACTTACGTTGTATATAGCATAACAACCATTTTTCTTTTAAAGGGCGCAGCGGTTGCATGCAAACATAAGTTTCATGCATATTTTTGGGGTAGTGAATAAACCTTTTTTTACATTAACCCCACACGGTCATCTTTGGGGCTGTAGTCTGAAAGCTTTTGAAGGTTGGAATATTGTGCGGTGCCTGATATGATACGAGAGTTTCACGGTCAAAAGAATTATAAAGATTTATATTTGGGGTGTTATGCCGTGTTGCGCTACGTCATTCTTTAGCCAACGTTTCGGACAGCAGCAAGCAAGTAAACGAGGTTGTGCAATGCGACATAATACTCCAAAAAATTACTGTTAATCGTCCGATCCAAATACACAAATAAATAATGATTGGAATAAAAAATCAAAGGACGCCGCTGCCTTTTGAAAGACCATCGTTTCACCTTGTAATACCCCACCACTAGATTCAGTTCAATTACCGCGGGTTGAAAACATACCCTTCACACTTAAACGTTGGTTTCCATTTTGCAAATAATGGAACAAAGGGCCCCCTACCAGGACCGGCTGAAGGCTTATTTATCAATTTATTTATTCACCTTTAAAGGGGACGCTTCTGACAGAGTATTCTTCATTGGGACCATTATCAAAACGGATTGTTGTATTGTAAACGAGTGATTGTCAAAATGAACAACGGATTAATTAATCTTTCTTTTATAATTTAATTCGATTATCACAGGATCGCGTTGTTCCATTTGCAATTTACTTAGCAACACGATTATGAATCTTATGAATAATTCGGAAATACCGGAAATAAGTTATTTAAGTGATGTTGAAAAAAAAAACAAAAATACTAATTTTAATTGTGATTGTGACTTGAATTTTGAATCTCGAATTGGCTTCGAATTTAAGCTTTGATTGAGGATTGGCTTTGAATTCATTTTCAATTCATTTTCAGTCAAGGAACTGATTGTGTGAATGACTCGGGCAAGCGATAAGTTACCTTACATATTATTATCTAATATTTTTGACAGAAAATTATTTTAATTAGTACTGATTTGTACAGAATTCATAAATTTTTCAGTTTTTTTTTTAACTTTCTTTTATGTGAATACCACAATAGTCCCGACTGCTCCCAACCGTCTGGAGCCAGTGAGACTATAGTATTCACAATCGGGGTATTTTGTGATGCTGAGGGTAGTGGGGAAGGGAAGGATATAAGGAAAAGGAAGGTGTGACGTACCTAGCTATTCAAATCTTGTTACCAAACACGGCTACAGTCAGTTCGAGCAACGTTTGTTTCTGAATGGTGGCAATACTAAGAGTATTTTTCACTCTGAAACGTGCCGCAAGTATATTATATAATATTTTATTTTTATAAATTGGGAAATAACGAAATATTCATCAAATTACAACAATACTCTTTTGACAGTACAAACATATTTTGATCTACTCCTGTCAAAATTAGACATTTAAACTAATTACAGTGAATTATTACACATAAATATTATCGAATATTAACAAGCAGCACTTATTTACTAACATAGCAGTATTTAGCATTGGAAGAACTTGTGTACTGTGTCAACAAAAGCAAAAATAAATCATCGACTCCCAACAGGGATAAGCAGTGAATAGTGAATTTTTAAACGTTTCACAATGGATGTGCAAAATTTCATCTCCAAAGCAGAAATAGCTGTCAATGCCTTAAATAAAGTACTTTTTGATCCGGCCAACAAATTTAACAAGGATCAAATCTCTAAAATTTCCCCAATTGCATGTGAAATTTTAAGTGCCATAAGTACCATGTCTTCAGCTGTAGCATCCAAAACTGCTAATTTAGAAGGTGAACTGCGCATACAAGGATATTAGAGCAAATCCAAGCAAAACAACTTTAATATTTGCGAGGCAATTTTGGAAATGAATGAACAACAAGTGCGATCTAAAAATATTATTATTTGCAATGTGCCCGAAAGCATTAAAGCGACAGAAGCTGGCAGGATCTCGGATGACCAGGCAGCTGTCACCAGTATAATCGGTGTAATCGACAATTTAGCAAATGAAAATATTTCTAAATTTTATAGGGTTGGAAAATTATTAAATGACAAGCCTAGACCAATAAAAATAGAACTACAAAATTCAACACAATCCAGAAATATTCTAAGCAAACGAAGTCTTCTCAAGAACAATGTTAGAATTTACCCCGACTCAACACCGGCGCAACAAAAATTTCTGAGCGATCTGAGGGTTCAGCTGGAAAAAAGGAAAGAAAATGGTGAAGATGTCACCATAAAATACATTAAATCCACCCCCCGAATCGTGCCGAATCGACCAAAAAACTAGGAAGTTACAAAAATATTCAAGAAATCCCACCTAACCGAACCAGAACCATAAAAATCTATTATCAAAACATCCGCGGACTGCGATCAAAACTCGATGACCTACAAGCAGCTCTACCTTCTCATCATCATGACATCATTATACTTACGGAAACCTGGCTTAACTCAGAAATCAAATCGACTGAACTCGGTCTTACTAACTACAAAGTATTTCGTTGCGACAGAAACGTCAGATCAAGTTCCAAGTCAAGAGGTGGATTAGTTTTAATTGCAATAAAACAGAAGTTGTCAGCAAGAAAATTAACCACGAAACACAATAACATCGAACGTATTTTGGGGCAAATAACGACTCCTCTCGAGAAAAATATATTTGGAACGGCCTATCTACCACCACTTTCTGACCCTCAGTCATATAGAAACCACTGTCAAGACATCGAAACAATTTCATCAAAATATCCTCACTCGAAAATTGTTATTCTTGGGGATTATAACTTACCAAACTTAATATGGAAAGCAAATAACTGTGGTCTCATCATAAACTAAAGTGAAATCGATCGTGCACGTGAAATTTTGGACATGGTAAACTTTCTAAACTTTCATCAACATAATTTTATATATAACAGTAACAATCGCTTATTAGACTTAGCTTTATCAAACTATCCTAAAATGTCTGTTGAACTCTCAAATGATCCACTTCTACCTATAGATAATCATCATCCTCCCCTATACATTAAATTAAATATGACATGTGATAATGAAAGGAAACTTTCACAAAGCGTCCTAAACTTTAAACGAGCCGACTTCAACTCAATTAACTCCCATTTCTCAAATACAGACTGGTCTTTTTTATCCGATGAAAGCGTTGATGAATCGTTAGATAAACTTTATTTATATTTTTCTAATACTATTGAATCCTATGTACCTTTTTACACACCAAGAAGCTATACCTACCCGGTTTGGTTTTCATCAGAGCTTACAGCCTCTCTTCAGCAAAAAAGAGTCAACACAAAAAATTCAAACAAAGTAAATCCATAAATGATTATATAATCTTTAGCGAAACTAGGAAAAAATGTAAAGATCTTTCCAAACAATGTTACAAAATGTACATAACCTCTGTCGAGGACACTGTCTTTAAATCCAAAAACCTTTGGAAATTTCTTAAAAAAATGAACAATGAAAACACAGACTACCCGCCAATAATGCATATGAATGGAATCAGTGCAAACAATACACAGGATATTGTAAACCTTTTTTCGGACTTCTTCAAAAATGTATATGATGAAGACACTCCAGATGATAAAATACCCGAATACAAATTTAATATGACCACAAACTTAACAAACTGCCAAATCACACAAAAGTATTGCGAACAAAAATTACTTTCCTTAGACACTGACAAATCCGCTGGCCCAGACAAAATTCCACCAATATTCCTCAAAACATGCTCTAATACATTATCTAAACCACTTACATTACTATTTAACCGTCTCTTGTCCCTTGGACATTTTCCAGACCGCTGGAAATCTAGCTTCATTACACCGATCTACAAAAAAGGAGACGATACTGACATAGCTAATTATCGCCCCATTTGTATACAGTCAGTACTGCCAAAGCTTTTTGAATCATTGGTCTTTGATGAAATCTATCCCAAATTAATAAAATTAATTAATCAAAAACAGCACGGTTTTATCAAAGGAAGATCCACCGCAACTAACTTAACGGTATTTCAAAACTTCATTATACAATCATTTGCAGAAAATAAACAAGTCGACTGTATATATACAGACTTTTCGAAGGCATTCGACAAAGTATCCCATAAACTACTAATCCAAAAACTATTTGCTCTAGGAATAAGGGATAACATGCTAAAATGGTTTAGTAGCTATTTGTCAAATCGTAAACTGTTCGTTAAAATAAAATCTTGGATGTCGAAAGCTTTCCGGGCTACCAGTGGCCTACCGCAAGGTAGTCACCTTGGCCCGGTTTTGTTCCTCATTTTCATCAATGATATAACCAATTGCTTCAACGATGTCGAGGTATTGCTCTTTGCAGATGACGTCAAACTATACAAGAAAATAACTGATATAAATCATTGCCATATACTACAGTCAAATATTAGTAAGTTTAGAGATTGGTGCGTTCAAAATAATTTATTTTTAAATGTAGTAAAGTGCAAAACCTTGACTTTCTTCAGAAACAAAAATCCTGTTTTATTCGAATATTCCATCAATAACATAGCTTTAGAAAGAGTCACGGAAATGAGAGATCTTGGAATTATTTTGGACGAAAAACTAGGTTTCACCAATCATATCCATCAAATTGTGAACAAAGGTATGAAAACACTAGGCTTCGTATTAAGAACAACTAAAAACTTTAATTCTTTGCAAGCCATTAAACTATTATACGTATCTCTAGTAAGAAGTCTAATTGAATATAACTCAGTAGTTTGGTCTCCATCTTATACAATTCACATTAACAACATTGAGCGAATACAAAAAAAATTTCTACGTTTTATAAATTTTAAATTAAATATCCCTGTCGAAGACTTAAAATACAATTTCTTATTAAATACTCTAAAAATACATACATTAGAAGATAGACGTAAAATAAACGATTTAACGTTCTTATTCAAAATACTTAACTCTAAATTCGACTGTTGTGAACTCCTGCAACTTATAAACATACATACACCCACAGTAACAACACGACAAAATACAATATTCTACAGCAGCACACATAAGCGTAACTACATTGCCCACTCTCCGATACAACGACTTCACACCATGGGAAATCATTACTTGGGTGATGTTGACATATTCAATACCAACTTGGCAAGTTTTGTGGATCATTTAAAACATTTATTTCAACAATACTCCTAAACACATCATGTAAACCAACAAATAGCTGTAATTTTCTGTTTTTGTGTCTTGTGTTTGTATAACTTGTTACCAGAGATGTGCAAAATGGGTACCCAAAACCATTTGAAATGCAAAATGGAAATGGGTCAAAACTTTTCCATTTGAAAATGCAAAATGCAAAATGGTTTTTAGAAAAGCATTTTAAATGCAAAATGCAAAATACCTATTTTCAAAATGCATTGAAAATGCAAAATGGTTTCTCAGATCAAACCATTAAAATAATTATAGAATTTTTAAACTATTTTGTCATTTAATAATGGACATCAATGTAGAACAAATATATTACATGATGGTAAATCCAAAAACACCACGACTACTGATTATGAAACCACAAAAAATTTGCGCGGGACTAATGTTGCCAACGTAAAAACATAGAAACTGCTATCTAACATTTAATATTACAGCGTCACACAGTGGGCTGAAAATCGCCTTTCATAGACATAGAGTCTTGAATTTTCAAGGGTATTTTTTTTGGCTAGAAATGGATTCTGCTGATCATTACTATGCTTTAAAATTTCGTACGAAGCAATTGTATGTACAAATGAAGGAGTTATCATTTTTTTAAGAAAAAATTGTATGGCACTGACATTAAAAATGAGGCTATTTCTGGAATCATAAGGTTGGCCATTATATCCTTACACACAGATGTACTACTATTTATTTGTATTTTTTGACATACTTCGTATTGTGGCGCAACTTGAGATTGTTTTTTTTTTAAATTCTCAAAGTTGAAAAAAAACTTTTTTATGTTGATGATTCAGTTTAATGCTTAAATGCTTTACATAATTATTAGTATGCTTTGTCTAGTTTACAATATTTTATTTACACTTCAAGCCTACTTAAGAATTAAAATGAATCATCAACATTAAAAAGTGTTTTTTTTTTCAATTTTGAGGATATAAAAAAAAAACAATCTCAAGTTGCGCCACAATACGAAGTATGTCAAAAAATACAAATAAATAGTAGTACATCTGTGTGTAAGGATATAATGGCCAACCTTATGATTCCAGAGATAGCCTCATTTTTAATGTCAGTGCCATACAATTTTTTCTTAAAAAAATGATAACTCCTTCATTTGTACACGCAATTGCTTCTTACGAAATTTTATATTCAAGTAATGATCAGCAGAATCCATTTCTAGCCAAAAAATACCCTTGAAAATTCAAGTCTCCATGTCTATGAAAGGTGATTTTCAGCCCACTGTGCGTCATGGCCCCATGTTCAGTATTTGAATCAGTATTTTTTGTAATGGTATCACTCAATTGCCAGGGCTTCTACCAGGGAGCAACTTGACAAATGTAAATTATCTCTCATAGCTAGGTTGAGGACCGACTGATATTTGGGGCTTATGAAAAAAAGATAAATGGAGATAGTAGGAAGAATGTTGCAAAAAAGCATTTAAAATGGAAAATGCATTGAGAAAAGCATTTAAAATGCAAAATGCAAAATGGTTTTTAGAAAAGCATTTAAAATGCAAAATGGAAAATACCCATTTTGCATTTTGCATTTCCATTTGAAATGGATTTATTTGAAATAAAGCACATCTCTGCTTGTTACATAGCTTTTATCAAATGTAATTTTATTCTTATTTTTTGTGTTTGAAAGTATTTGTCAAATTAAAATATTACTACCAACCATGTAAAAGCCCTCTGGGCGTTAAATAAATAAATAAATAAAAAAATAAAATTTATTTGCAGACGCCCGGATTTAAACCCACGACCTTCGGCTTGCTAGTCAAGAACTTTAGCCCTCGACCACGGAGGCCGTTAGTTCAAGTCATCAGGTGTGTAAAATTAAAAAAAAACTTTTGTTAGTAAGAGGGTTAAAATGTAATAATACTTATTTAATTCTGTTTAGATGGTTCAGTAAATCCACCTTGAATACGGCGAAAGCTTTAGGGAAGTGTTTGGATCAGGTTAAAAACATTCCCGCCTACGTTAAGTGCCTCTTTATGGGAAGACAGTCAGGTGTTTCCAAGCTTTCCCTGAGCTTTTTAAAAAAAATCAAAGAGTTAATTATCTAAGTATGATTAAAATATTTTAAAAATGATCAACAGAACTAGATGTTTTGTTAGTCTGGGGTGAATGAGACAGCAAACTACGGACAATGAACTATCTACGGGTCAGGAGGGATGTGCGCATTGCCACACATTTCTTTAGACTGATTCGTGGATGGTTTGAAAACTCGCTCATCATGGAGAGCATTCATTTCTATGTTCCCGATGGTTATCTACATCACCGACAACATAGACTATTTTATCTCCCGGCCTGCAGAACTAACTTGCCAATGGTCATGCCTGTGGGGAGTGCAATCTTGCTGTTGAACAGAATCAATTCAGATATCGACATTTTTAGCATCAATGAAGCTTCCTTTAAAATGCAAGCTCTATTATTGCTGGTAAAGTTGATACAGACACTGTTAATATTAATCTAAGAATTCTTATTACAAAAATATTTAAAAAACGCATTGAAATTAACCATTTTGTAATGTTTTTGAAATGAATAAACAAAATTGAATTGAATTGAATTGAAATTGAATCTGAATCATTTGAATCTTCTGACTTTATTTTCTTTTAGCATATTTATATTGACTGCAACATTGGTTAATGATTTGCAATCTTTATGTATCATTGCATATTTCTTTCAGAGCTAAACACAATCTAGACAGTGTCTTGACATCTATTGACTTTTCTTCGAGTCTAGTATGAATGTTTTTGATATTATTGAAATAACTTACGAGTAAAACCTTATATTTTAATATTTAATCATTGAAGACAATATTAGCGACTCGCTAGTATTAAGAAAGAGTTTCGGTCGCATCTTCATAAAGCTTAGTGATGAATTGACGCACTAGTAAATAAATAACTCCCTGCTGGATTAAATAAAAAAATAAGCATTATTTTTAAAGTATATTTAAAACCCCTTCGCTGTTAACACCCCTAACCATTAACGTTTCCGAAACCCCAAAGAAATCTTAACACACCTAATTCAATTTAATACAGCGGTATGATTTATCACTGGCCGCCTCGGGTGATGGCTGTTGTGTTCTTGTGGGGGGGAGTTGCTACCCTACTACCATGTACCTATCAGCTAGTACCTTATCGTGGTATAACGGTAGGGGTGCATTGGATGGAAGGGGTGCAAATCTGGATGGGGGTAGTTAATCTTCGGATAAAATTTTTAACAAAAAAAATATTCGTAGAAATTAGATATATATCTGCGACTTATTTCTAAAATGGCTAATGTCAGTTTTTAAAATTTGAATATTCGCAATTTAATTTTTTTATCTATTTTTATTTAATGAAAAGCGATTCTAGTGAAACATTGGCCCCCGATAATATTAAAATCATTTCTCGAAAAAGATGTGACGAAAACTGACCCTTTTTAAAATAATAGGTTAGGTTAGGTTAGGATGGGTTAGTTAAATTTGGTTGATTTGTGTTGTTTCACAATTTAATAAATTAAAACAATATAATATGTATTTGCGGTATAACCTCAGTATCGCCCTGGTGTAAAATCATGATTCAAATTTGATACGTTGCTTGAAATGGATTTAGTTGTGTTTGGTAACCATATCTGAATATGGTACTTCCTCACTTCCTTTTCCCAATCTCTTTCCCACCCCACTACCTATAGCTCCACAACGGTGACCGGATAAATCACCAAAATTATAATTCATTACATCTTTAAAAAGTTATATAAAGTCATGGAAAGTGATGAAACAAAAAAAATATTAACTGGGTTAAGTAGGTTAGGTTAGGTTTTTTTTTTTTTGCATCGTTTTTAAAGACTTTATATCACTTTTTAAAAGTGTGTTGAATAGTCACTGTGTTGAGTTATCATGGAACCCTTCACAACATACCCTAACCCCTAATGAGTAGTCTCACTGTCTTCAGGCGGTTAAGAGCAGTTGGGACCCTTGTGCGGTGGTCACATTAAAAAATAAGTTAGGTTAGGTTTTTTTTTTTAGTTATTTTACTTCACTTTTCTGTTTTGTGGCAGCCCTACATTGAGGTGTATGAAAGAGGAGTAGACAGTGTTATGCGGAATGAGGGGTGGGTAAAACAGGCCCACAGGTGCTAGGGACGCCGCGAATCCCACGCCGGTAAAAGCCCTTTTACGCCCGAAGCTTTGGCGTCGGATTTCTCCACTCAAATTAATAACTGAACAAATAAAGGCCTGTTGTGAAAAATATCGCTCAAATAGTTTGTAGTTTTGAAAGAGGGTAGGTTTTAGAATATCCACCGATTATTTCCTTATTCAATGGCCTGTCTCTTCCTTGTCTTGTTGTATATTATAGATACTACTTATCTACGACCAGAAATATCAATTTTATTAATATTTTTACTTGAAATATCATTTAAAGTAGGTATAATAAATAATTTAATATAAAGATTCTGTAAGTGGGTTTGTTTTTTAAACTAAACTACAGTTTTATTCAGAGATTCATGAAGTTTTGCACGCTTGACCTTCTAAAGAGGAAGGAATGTGAAACAGCACAAGAGTCCGAACTTCTCCCAACCGTCAGGAGAAAGTGAGACTATGGCGTCTTTGACTATGCTGTGAGGCTGAAGGTAGCGGGGAGGGTAAGGAGATGGGGAAGAGGAAGATGGGAGAGTACCTAGATATTCAGGTCTAGTCACCAAACACGGTCAACTTCATTTAAAGCGTGGTTTCAATTCGGAATGGTGGTCTTACACCAGGACGAGTCTGAGAGCATTTTCCACTTTACAACTATATAAATTTATATTATTATTTTAATTGAGTAATTTGTGAAATAACATAAATAATATTTACTTGCGCACGCCGGGAATTTGAACGATTCTCCGATTTATAGTTAAGATTGTCTACATTCTTATCATTACTTCTATACCTATATATTTATATTTGAATACAATATTCAAATCTAAGTCATGTTCGGACACTGTTGTATACTGATCTATGTCAGTATCAGCGTTAAAAGTTTAAATATATTTGCCTACATAACTGTGACTATACGCAGACACATTATTATATATTTGGGTACCTACCCGACAAACCTAGAATTAATATTATTTATATAGCAGGAAGAATTTTGTACCAAAAGATCACATTAGTGTAAGGAATAAAAACCGTAAACTCTTGATCTTCAGCACGGGAGATCCCAGTGAGGATATCATTATATCTATTTGTTACAAAAAAAGATAATAAAACATTAATTTTTATACTTTTATTGTTGATAGATTCCCCTATCTTAACAAAAGGATTGCGGTCTTTAGAATACAGGCATCAGGTATGTATGCTGTCCTTGTTCTACCAGTATTATAAATGAAGATGCTCCAAGGAACTAGCGTCATTCGGCACTGGTGAAACAAACTCCTGTGTGAAGATATGATTTGCGATTTTCGCGGCTAAAAGAATGAAAGTGAATTATTTTTAGGGTATTATGCCGTGTTGCGCTACCTCTATCTTTGGCCATTTAACATAATTAATGTAAATGTATTGCCTTTAAATCAAAGTTTCCTACAATGGCATGTTAGGTAAGAGTGGCGAGTAATATAATAAGTTTAAGAAAATGGTTCATGATTTTGGAACAGTTTTTGATAAAATTGCTTTTTTGTTGTTGCATTAGGATCAAGGTTTCAAAAAATGAGACTACTAAAATATTACCGAAAAAAAATCTGATTTTTTGAACAACCATCTATATTCTACGGTGTTTTCGGCAATTTACTGGTTCATGTAAGTGGGGCCCACTGCGGTAAATGCACTCTGCTTTGGGGTATGATAAAGAAGGAGGGACCTCCCACCAAGCGCGCCATTGGTCCGAAGCGCGCAGGCGTTCTTAATTCAAATTTCCCCCACGTTTCCATACAGAGAAAAATACCTATACATTTAATACTTCATATCTGCCTTAAACAAACAAACTACGGGCCTTAAGACATCTCATCGTGTGAGCGCCAAGCCCAGTCAGTGGTGGTCGATGACTTCATTTTGTTACTGTCAAAATAACTACAATTGTAAGTGGAAATTTTCGCCAAAGTTTGTACGAGTTTTTATCGTGTCCTACAATTTTGGAAACATTGGAATATTGGAAAATATTTTTTTTTTTAATTCAATTTATTTAGTCATATAGATACATCTGTTGAACTTGCACGTATTGACAGCCTCCGTGGTGAAGGATTAGCAAGCCAGAGGTCACAAATTAAAATCCGGACGTGCGCAAGTAAATTTTATTTAATTAACAATTTACTAATTTAAAATAATATTTGGTATATTTCCACCGTTCCAGGGTGGAATATATTCTTAATTTCGCTCTGGTGTAAAACCACCATTCACAATTCAAACCTTACTTGATATGACTTAAGCTGTGTTTGGTGACCAGATCTGAAAAGTCAGGTACTCCCCAACCTATCTTTTTTTTTTTTTTTTTTTTTAATTATTGTACGACAGACAGGTAAGTCCAATTATGGTACAATTTTATTAAAACTAACAATACATGTACATATATTTTTTAAAACATGGTATAGTGATATTAAACACATCTATATCCGCTGGTAGGGCATTTAGTAAGGTCATACCTCTTGTCATGCTATGTCGGGCAATGACATCTGTCCGACCCTGCGGTATACAGAATAGGTCGTGGCTACGATTTCGACAGTATTTATCAGGAACGAATAATCCACAGCATGACAGGAGATATGGGCAATCGATAAGGTTTTTTAGTAACTTTAATTCAAATACCATGAGTCCGGCATTACGCCTAGTCTCCAGGCTTTGGTAATTTGTCTCCTTTAGCAGTTCCACGTGATGCATGAATTTCGGATATATTCCGTATGATCGCATGTAAACATACCTTAGGAATTTTTTTTGAATTTGTTCAATCATATTTATGTATTTAAGTTGATAAGGTATCCAGACAGTACTGGCGTACTCCAGCTTGCTTCTGACCACTCCATCTCTCCCCATCCAGAGGCGGATTTGCCCTTAGGCCTATGTAGGCCCGGGCCTAGGGCGGCCAGATATTAGGGGCGGCCAATCGTGACAAAAAAGTCACAGATGATAACAAGAAATTACTTCCTAAGTACCTAAATATTCTACGTACGAAATAGCGATATGCAAGAGCGTGTTCACACACAGCACACAGCGCGCCCCGCAGCCGCCCTCGCCACACCTATCATGCTCCGTAGCTCGCGTATTTCCAATCCCTACCGTGATTTAGTTGCGCTAGTGACTGAACCGCGTTAGGTATTGTTATGCATTATAGCGTGTTCACACACAGAGCTATAATATGCGTGGGATGGCGTATTTCAGCATATCGCTCGCCATACTTTCCAATTTGGAATGTACGGCGAGCGATATGCCGAAATACGCCATCCCACGCATATTATAGCTCTGTGTGAACACGCTCTTAATCACCTTACAAAAGTTTTGATAAATAAATAAATCAGAGATTATAAAATAATACAATAATAAGATGTTATTTATGCTAATTATGAACTTTCCACTGATGATAGTGAATAATAAAGTGTGACATTATAAAGGTATTTTCTTTAAAAAATAAAAATATATATATTTTTGCGACATCGACATCGACATGCGACAATCGACAATTATACAGTAATTGAACTAGCGAATTTAGCAAGCGTATTTTTTTACATTAATTCCACACAGGAGGCTTTGAGGAAAATATTTTCCCTCACGACCTATGTCATCTTGGGTGATGCTGTGTGGAGGGTCTTTTTAAGGAAGGGAAGGATAGGAAGTTCTGAAAAGGAAAATATATGAGGGGTGGGTAGGAATCTGGGGATTAGTGTGTCCAGGAGTGACATACGTATGAATACATCCCTCCAACTGCGGTGCAAGGCGATGGGTCAAGATAGTCCGGCTGGAAAGGTCAAAAGGCCTCCCTCACCCAGTCTCTCTCGATCCGGCCCGCCACGCGGCAGGTGGGCAGACGTATCCGCTGCCAAGACCTGGACAAATCTCACCCCATGAACCATGAATGATAATGGCAGGAAAATTAAAACGGTTTTGACCCTAGGAACTTACTGAAAAGTTTGGATACTCCTGGTCAATATGATGGGTACTGAGAAAGGGGCGGCTACATGGTCTGGGGCCTAGGGCGGCCAAGACTGCAAATCCGCCTCTGTCCCCATCTCATTCCCCGCCCACAAGTTTCAGCCTCATAACATACCCCCATTGGGGATGCTAAACTAATCAAATAAAATTTATTTGCGCATGCCGAGATTTGAACCCGCGACCTTCGGCTTGTTAGTCGAGAGCTTTACCCCTCGACCACGAAGGCCACGTATGTTTACTGACTCCATTTATAGATTTAATCGTTCCAGCACTCTGTTGAATCCTACAAAATGTAGTAGCGTTGGTAATGAGGTTGTTAAAATTAAGTAAAGATCCAAACCAGAAGTTGAACCTGAGTTTGGTTGTGGTTCAGATAGTTTGGACTTTTAAGGACAGATGGCAGGTTGTCGTTTTTCTCCCTCCAACAGGTTGAGATTAATAAAACGCCCTGTAATTGTCATTCTCTTCTGCATTTTCACTTCACAAAAAACAACATTTCAGTCCGTTGAGAAGAAACTAAAATAAATAAACAGAGGTTTTAATGGTTTGACTTATATTCGTATATTGTTCTATAGTTTCTAATTTATTTTGTGTTACTGTTACATATTTTCCTAATATTGTTTCATATTCAGTTTATCATTTGAACGTTATTCCATATTTTAGAAACTTTGTGTATTATTTTCGATAGCTCACTAGGTATATTTTGTTCTTATAATCCAAGTAAAATCCCAAGATTTTTTCAATAATACGAGCGTTGAATTTATCAGTGTGGCACATTTAGCCATAAATTGTAACAATGGCACGCCAAGTCCTAACCACCTATCCAGTTAAACTACAAAACACCTCTTTTATGTTTCGTAGTTGAATTCGTACACATTCGTACACAAACTGAAACCATTATGTCCTTTGAGCACGCTCCAAACTCGAGCAACCTGGAACTGAGGCAGGGCCGGACTGGACTAAACTAAATAAAAAAATATATGATAGAGGAAAGGTTATAAGTTTTGTGTTATGTAGAAACAAAAGCGGGCGCCGCTGCGCTTAGATTTATTTAATATAATTTTTAGAAATTACATACAATTTTTGTCTTTTTCTCAACTACCATACTAGACTCATGCCTAATTATGGTAGTCGTACATGATTTATGTGAGAGTAAAAATAAATTTAAAAAATGCATATTCTTATAGATACCAAAATAGAAATAAAAATTAAGATAAAACTAAATAAATGATAGAGTTGTAACTTTTTTTAGAGAGTCATGTATTCTTTAAAGAACGCTCGTCTCCTTTCAAATAGCCAATGTTGAACATGGATTGTAAAAAAGGATATAGATTTTTTTTTTTTTTTTTTTAAAGAAAGACAAACATTCCCAGGTTACGAATAACCCAACAATGTTTGAAAATCTCCTACTAACACCACAGAAAGCCGAAAATGTTGCTTGTGTTGTGATGGAGGACTTAGCCAGCCGAGGAATCGAACACGCGACGCTCGGGTGAGACCCAAGCGCTATGCCCACTCAACCACTGACCGGTCAAAGAGAAGAATTAATTGACTTTATATCGGTGTTTAAAGCATTGTATATTTTAAGAGCGATGAACCAGAATTGTCGCTGAGCGAAGCTAAAACCAAAGCAAAGCTGGTGTGTGCTTGATGTTGTGGAGACATAAGCATTTTATTTTTCCATATGTAGCAAAAGCTTGTCTTAGTAAATAACTGGTGAATATCTAAGACCCTAATTTTAGCAAATAGTTCGTTTGAAGGGTAGGTAGGTTGGCATTATAATTTAATTCTCTAAATTAGTTTTTGTACTGTAATAATAACTGGATGGATAATAAATTCAGCACAGCCACCCCGTCCCACAATACCGTATGTTGCTACAGATTTGAAAAGGGCGAAATATACGCTTCTTAGAGTCTCCAAGTCCAAGTTGGACCTAAGAGAGCAGAATATATGACAGAGCTAACAGAGTCTTTTCACTGGTTCATTTATATGAGCCTCCCAGCGTAGTTGGTCGTCAATGGATAAAAGGTGAGGTTTCGTGAGTGTTTAGATTGAGTGAACACCAGTGGATGCTTGGTTTAGGGCAATTATTGGAAATATTATGATTACCTATAGAAAATGTCGTGTATTGTGTTTTGTCGATATTAAGTGTGAGGAGGTTTGTGTCTAGCAAATGCTTTACTTTTATTAGGCCATTATTAGTTTTATGAGTGACTGATTGCCATGATTCATCTTCAAATAATAATACTTTATCATCTGCAAATGATAATATCTAACCTCCAATCTCCATGGTACACTAATTCTATTAGAAAAATAGCAGTTTGTGTAGATTGCCATTTCTTTTTAGATTTCTATAATTGGTGAATATATTTCACACAAAATCCATTAAAATTTGAGAAAGAAAATCAAGGGGCACAAATCATACCGCTAGGAGGTTGCCACAAAGTGTGTATGGAAAATGTCAGAAGTTGTAGGTAGTATTCAAATTATAGCGTATTTGGTATCATTCCGCCCTTTTGCAGTGGGGTGGCGCTGCAAGATCCACTTCCCATCCCTTTACCCCGCTTTAACGGCTGCAAATAGGTTTTCCAGCTCCCGGCTGCGAAAAGCGCTCACAGATGAAAACCCCTACCAGAGATTCCTATGTGACGCTTGTTGGACTTGTATGTACTGACAGATTAATAGATAAAATAAGAACTTGAAGAAGAATATAAGACTAACAAATCTAAACGAAACATAAAACAGAACAAAGGAGCTCTGTCTCACAGGGATAGCGTCTTTATCCACCCGACCATTGGGACCTATTTATTCTACGTCATATTTGTCGATGTCACATTTCAAATTCAGAATTAACAATACTATCTTGCAATTAAATTGAACCATATTTTTGGCAGGTATATTTTTGAATGATCACAAAGTTCTAAAGAATTTGTTTGTAACCTAGATAATGTCTCGGATAAACATAATATATGAGATTTTTGTTTGTATGCGATACCTATTATAGGATAATATAAGTCTAAATGAAAATTCCAATTTTATTGGAAGAACTTTTAATTAAATTTTGAAGGTAAGATAATACTAATAAATCTAAAAGATACATGACACAGATTTATAGATGAGGCGGGAACCATTTATAAGATAACCAACACCTCTGCCATAGGTCACCCCAAGTGTTATGCGACGTTTAGTGACTTAGCAATGATGCAGGGGTTCATCGGGTGAGGTGTGTTCTAGATGCACCTGCCCACCAGCTGCGTGGCGTACTAGAACGGGAGAGGCCGGTTGGACTGACCCTTTCACCTCTCCACCTGGTCTCTCTCGACCCATTAAGGGATAGATTCATTTGTCCGTCACTCCTGGACACACTGATCCCAAGATTCCCACCCACCCCTCATACTCTTTTCCTTACCACAACTCTTCTCCTTCCTTTCCTTATAAAAACCTTCCATACAGCATCCCCAAAGATGACATAGGCCCTGAGGGAAATTATTTTCCTTACGGCCTCGAGTGCGGGGTTAATGTAAAAGAAACAACAAAACACAGAAAATAAAACAAAAATATAACGGTCTCCAATGGGAATCGAACAGGTTCTCTGTCTTACCGTGACAACGTCTTTATCCACTCGACCATTGGACTTAAGGAATATTTGTTTTTAAAGAATTATTTATTTATTTTACGTACAGTCTATAAGTAAATAAATGTTAGCAGAGTGTAAAATAATCGGTTTCTAATTTGAGATTTTCACGGCCTAGGTATTATATTTATTTATTTTTGGGGTTCTGTGCCGTGTTGGGCTACCTCCTTCTTAAGCCGACGTTTCGGACACCATAACAGTGTCCATCATCACACATCTGCCTTGATGAAAAAGAAGGAGGAAGCGCAACACGGCATAGTACCCCAAAAATAAAACAATGAAATCTCTTCCTCTATGTAAATGGTTAAGTAGTAATGTTTTGTAAACACCTCACTGGGAGAACCTGGGCTGAGGTGTTCGCATGTTTTGTATTATTATTTTTACTGCGCTCCAAATGAAATCATTAGTCTCAAAATCCGTATAACTGAATGTCTAGAAGCAATAACTCGTTGGATGTCTTCAAACAAGCTGGAGCTCAATCCATCTAAGACTGAGTTTCTCTGGGTAGCCACAAACAAACGTCAACATTTCATAGACAATTCACCTATTAATATTTCCGGCAGCGATATCATCCCAAAAACAACAGTCAAACTTCTCGGTGTCAATTTAGATTCAGACTTTTCGTTTAAAAGTCAAATAAATAGGACTGTAAGCACCGGTTTTTTTCACCTAAGACAACTCAAGTCTGTCCGAAGAAACCTTCCTTCAGAAGCAACAAAACTACTTATCAACTCTTACGTAGTCTCACGTCTCGATTACTGCAACGACATTTATGCCAGCCTTCCAAAATATCAAATTGACAAACTTCAATCAGTGTTTAATGCAGCAGCACGGCTCATAACCGAGGTTTCAAAATATTCGCACATTTCAGAACACCTTCGTAACCTTCACTGGCTCAAGTGCCCTGAAAGAATCCAGTACAAACTGTGCTGGATGGTGTTTAAATCCACCAATGAAATGGCCCCACCCTACATCTCTGAACTATGCTTCCCGGAAAACACTGGTCTGAGGCAGTCAACGCTTAGATCAGCAACATCAGCAGCTGTAGGCAGACTGATAGAACCTATGCGCAAGCCAAATACTAAGTTTGGTGATCGCGCTTTTGGAGTATCTGGGCCGAAGGCTTGGAATAAACTCCCTCCGGAACTAAGATCCATAACAAGTCCAACAGAATTCAGGTCTAAACTAAAAACTTACCTTTTTAAGCTGTCGTACGCTTAAATTAAATATACCAATCCTAAAAGAAAGTCCAGTTATATTCAATTTTTCAATTAAGTCCTAAATCCTGTATCTAAATTTCGCCAATAAACAATTAGATAATGTTAATTAAGTGTTAATCTCAAGTGACCTACCAGGTAAGTATTGTACTGTATATTTTCTCCATAAATAGTTAAGTAATAACATAGATCACTGTAGAAATGTATTATAAGTTTGTACAGCGCCCTTAAGGTGTTTTTGCACAAAAACGGCGCTATACATGTCATCCAAGTTTTATTATTATTATTATTTTTAAACACATTGTTGTGTTTAATTGGACTTTCATTGAGGAAGTGACTTTTCTTTGGACTTATGAATTGTGGTGTCGCGAAGCTGCGACTCCACTATATTTTTAGAGGTGGTACAGAGCAAAGCCCTATGCCACACGCCCAAAGGACCAGTCCCAAACTACACCGAATGCTAGGTTATGGGACGATTTTATGCATCCGACAAACCCGATGGACAGTGCAATAGTCAAAAAGGTATAAATCTGGGCTTCTGGAGCACAAGATAAGCCCAGATTGGAATGCAGGAAAGATGGACTCACCCGTTGATGATTATCACACGTCTTCAGGAGTTTTGGTTGATTTCACTTCACAATATATGTATAATCGCCCTGTTTGATATTAGTTATCACTACGAATTCTGATGCGCAACTGACACTACTTGTCCGATTTTACATGTGTCGCAACAATAATTTTACTATGGTGACATTTTGGGATGGGTAAAAGGGTAGGTAGGACATTTGCAGGATTTTGTATTGACATTACACTTGTCCATTAAGCCTGTGGATGCATACCTAACAATCCCCTATATATTGCGCGAACAAATTGTATAAATCCTTATTTAAAATTAGCAAAAAAATGTTACGTAAGATATATTACTTATAATTAAGTAGGTAGGTAATTAAGTACCTACTTACTTACAAATTTAATGATTTCAGAGGAATTTTCGACTTTTATATTAATAATTTTATATTGATAACATTGTCACCAAAGCATCAAAATGTCTAGGTTTTGTACTGAGAACATGCAAATTTTTCAAAAATCTGACTCTCTACAATTCTTATGTTCGTCCTCACCTGGAGTACTGTTCACCGGTTTGGAACCCTCGCTATATTGTTTATGTTAACAGGTTAGAAAGAGTTCAGTAACGATTTCTCAAATTCCTCAAATTCCTCAATTTTAAATCATTTAACATATATTATACAACTCTTACGACGAAATCGAGAAACATTTTCGAATCACGAAAATACTCAACAGGAGGATTGTCGCTGATCAGATGCTCTTGTATAAAATTGTTAACTCTAAATTTGACTGCCCGGAGTTGCTGAACAAAATAAATTTCCATGCGCCAATTCGATACAGCATACAAAATACCCTTTTCTACATTAATAGATGCAATACCAATTCCAATCAAAATGAATTTATCCAAAGGACATGTAACTACTCTAATAATAAATTTGCAAATATAGACACTCGTGCTGACATATTCACTGCTAGTTACTATTACTATCATTACAGAATTTCATTGTATCACATTCTAACTCATATTCACGACTGTTAAATTGATTGTACCTAATATTTTAATATTACTTGCGTGGCAACTTTGCCTTATCCCTCTCCTCCCCTTTCCCGTTCCAACCCAAGTCTATTTAAGTATAGTTATAATCACCGTTATTTTTTGCTGTTTATGGTAGGAATATTATAGGTTTATCGTGTGTTGAATTTACATTCGTATTATTATTTTTCTTATTCGCTGCTTTATTCTGTTTTTTTTTCTATTTTTATTAAATATTCTAGTTTACAGGTTAGTTTTATGTTTCTGAATATCTATCTGTGAACATTAATAATTGGTCTGTTTTTTGTTATCCTCTTATGTATATTTTATTACTAAGACTGTTTATGTTCCTCAAATAAATAAATAAATACAACGCGAGAAACATTAATCTAATGTTCACAGAACGATTAGTAGAAAATTAGAAACATAGAACGCGAGAAACATAGATATACTGTTCACAGAACGATGAGCATAAAATTTAAAACATACATAGAATATGAGAATCATAGATCTACTGTTCACAGAACGATTAGTATAATATTTAGTCAAATTAAACGAAGTGCACATACAAATTAATATTTTACGCGATGCCCACCCTACACACTATTTTAATTAAAATCTCTTTAAATTATTGGTAATTCTGGTTAAAAACGGGATTGCAGGCCTTACGAATAAATTAACAGTGTTTCTCATAAACTTTTAGTAAATTACGAATATATTATCACGATGTCAGAACACGTGTTCACGAAAATCTGCTAAAAGTTTACAATGAAACCTGTTATTTCATTCGTATGCCCTGCCATCCCGTTTGTAATCGAATTACCGATAATTTGAAGAGGTTCTTAATAAATAAGCAATACTCATTTTTTTCCATGTACTATTACTCTGAATACACAGAGTGAAATGTTTACGGCTTTTTTTATCAAGATTCTGTTAAAAATGGGACTGCATTTTGAAGAACACGTGTTCCGACCTCCCCGTAACATATTCTTGCTGTACTGATAGTTAGTTATGAAATTGTTCAAATTACTCGTTATAAGCCTCTGGTCCTGTTTTTAACAGGAAAACGAATAATTTGCCCAGTTTTTTTAATAAACTAACAATATTTCAAATCAGTAATTTTTATCCGTGTAGGTCATGTATAATATGCAAGCATTGGATGCAGGTGTTTGTCGTAACTGTACCTCGATTCATACAATGATTCAACACAACTGACGGAGATTTTTCAAATTATTAGATCACATCCAATTAGAGGACAATGACATCTGCGACAACCGTGAAATCTGGGCAACATCAGCCCGTGACAGTCAGGGCCGTATTTACACGTAATCTGAATACACGTATTTATAAGAATCAGAAATACTTTTTTCACTTGCTTATAAGAGTTTAAGTATCATTTTCAAAATTGGAACTAACTTATTTTATATAGACTATTATTATCCACTACACATTACAAAGCACATAATACGAACTGAAAAACAGTAGCAATGGATGAAGATAATTGTAGGTACCTAGCTTAAAAAGATACTAGACAAAATACAATATTCTACAGCAGCACACATAAGCGTAACTACATTGCCCACTCTCCGATACAACGACTTCACACCATGGGAAATCATTACTTGGGTGATGTCGACATATTCAATACCAACTTGGCAAGTTTTGTGGATCACTTAAAACATTTATTTCAACAATACTCCTAAACACATCATGTAAACCTACAAATAACTGTAATTTTCTGTTTTTGTTTCTTGTGTTTGTATGACTTGTTGCATAGCTTTTATCAAATGTAATTTTTTTTGTAACTTTTAAAGTATCTGTCAAATTAAAATTTTGTATACTACCAACCACGTAAAAGCCCTCTGGGCGTTAAATAAATAAATAAATAAAATATAAATAAATACACCTGAATAAATCATTAACAGATTACACGAAAACATACATTATGATGTCTGAGCGATATTTTCAAAAAATACACGAATAATAAATTAATAATAGAATTCTGACAAGCTTTAAAGTACCTAGGTATCTATAAAACATACTAATTTCGGTTGTCTGTACTGTGCGGTAGTTCTGTTTGAAATCTGGTTCCATGTACTCAAATTTAAATATCATTTGAAAAATTGGATGTGATTATGTGAAGAATTAAGAGTAGTGAAAACAAAGTCATTATAACAAAAAAATATTTTAATATTGGAACTGATTTGTCAAGAATTCCGAATATCTCGTGTTTTGTCACAGATCTGCGCTACTTATGTAATAAATTGTTTCTACAGTAATATTAATGTCTACATTTCACTATTAAGGAAATAATAATAATTAATTACAAAAGGTTTACAGGGGCTTTTCAATGAAATATAATCCATAATCCATAACACGGGCATGTGCCTAGCATGGTGGTCGAAAAACCCTCAATGCATGTAACAAACAATTTAATGAATAAAGAAACTTAATTTTTTTTATTAATTTTAACTACACAAAAATAATAATTCATAAAATAAAATGAAAAATATTAATTAGTAACACAGAAACCTACGTAATTAGTAATATTACTACTTAACTATTGTTTTAAATATGTTTCACTTAGGTTTTTTACTCTTCCGTGGAAGAAAAATTCTATTTAATATTGTACTTCATAGAATATATCAGGACATACGTGGACAGGACTACGTACGTAGATTTCAAACAGCGATTTCTTGGGTCATTTGAAGTAAAAACGGAGATGTCTTTTTGCTTTTCGGTGACAATGGATTTCAAATACATTTATGTCAACTTTTAGTGACAATCACGTACGCACACTCGGACATTTACGCATTTTTTCTGAAATCAGATGATTAACTGCTGTGAGCAGTTAATATACGAAATAAATGCCGGTCCTACCCAATCGGAATTTGGCGTGATTGGTAGAGTTGTCGACTCCAGTTCTTGGGTAGGAAGGTTCAACCATCATTCGAAGCATTTTTTTAAAGTTTTCATAGACATTTGAAAGTTGATAGTAAAAAAAACGTTTTGTTGTGTGGTGCGATGTGTGGTGGAAAAGAAAATTGTTGGAAAAATATTATAAATTGTCACCGGATGGCAAAATGAAAATTTCATTTTTCCTTCAAATGAAATCAGGAATCCCTAGTTTGTTGGGTAAGTCCTGGTACAACAGTATAAAAGGCGTTATGAATAGGCATTTTCAATGTACAAACGAGCTTAGTTACGTCGTGAAATTAATCTTTTTGGGGTCCTATTGGGGTTAAGAGTTGGACCACCGACTGATGAAATACGGCCCTGATGAAAACTCCGTACTGGACTTCATGTAAACATCTAAACGGCCTACTAAAGAACCAAGGGTACAGTAATAATGCAAGCAATGTTAGGATTATCAGAACCTCTTACAGACAGTCACACTGACTAACTTAACAAAGAAAGACGCACAGAAACAATATATCCGGGACTACTAACGTTTTTTTGTGCGATGTATTTGAACACATAAGTTTGAACTATTCAACGTAATTCGCGTAAAATAACTTAGAAGATACCACGTCACGCTTCAACTGATATAATTTCTATTTCGCTTTGCATCGTCCTCTGATCGTGTAATATTCAAGTTTAAATTTTAAAAATGTTTAAAAATTTGCAGTGCCTCTTTTTTTACACAGGAATCTTTTTCTGTTTAGTTTTAAGTAAGGGATTCAACGAAGACGTTAATTTTGACTATATTCTGAGATCTGATCTGATGCCAGGTTCCTTGTTGATGCTGGATGCTGACACGGAATTCTCTCCTTTCACAAATATTTCCAGGAAGGGTTCTTCCGTCGGTAAACAAGGGACATTAAGTTTCAACGGATCCTGGTACGATGCGTATTCCACGATGGGATTTCACAGGTTAGTTCTACATTCGGTGTTTCTATTTATTTATTCTTTAGTCAAATACTTTTTTACGCATATTTACAGTTCAGTTGAAACATGATCATTACCAGTTTTCATTTTTCAAGCACTTTTTGTTTGGTTTTAGAACTCATATATTTTTTTGTTTTCCTGTCTTCGGTCACCGTCTTCTTAACAGGTGGAACTATATCTTTAGTCATTGAGCTATCACATTCTAGGAATCAATTAAATAACTTAATAACATATTTTATGAATAACGCACATACTCGACTCCTGATGAAGAGATTTTTTAATAAAGAAGCTTGTACCTATGCATAGCACAATGCTAAGGAACAGAAAAATAATACCTTTTTAGTTCCTCCCAAGTTAACTCCCTATAAAACGTCCTATGAAAGATAAATAATGATTTTGATGTTAATAACCACTCCTACCTATTCAACTTTGAATTTCTACGTAGGTATCAAAGAAAGGAATAAAAATAAACGTTAAAAATGTTGCGTGTCAGTGTGTACGATGGTAGGTACTTAAAAATATTAACACTTCTAGAAAGATGCTGAACGAATATCTATGCCACAACTTCCTGGCTGACGAGATCCTGTCCCAGATCCAGCGTCCTCTTATCACGCACAAGGTCGGGAGGCCATTCTCCAAAGTGGCCGAAGATGACCAGCCCGCACCCAGTGGTCAAATGGCCAACAGAAAGTCCAGGGTTGATATCTCAGACATTAAGGATAACCTTCTCTCGGACCCCGGCTCCTCCAACTACAGGGATTGGCTGTCGAAGTGAGTATAAATCCATTGACCTTTGTGAATTGATCTCATGTGGATAAGATAGACATAGTATATCCTGTGAATCACTTGAAGAGACCATTATCTGTTTAAGTGACAGAGATCGGAAATAATCAAAGGGCGATAGCACTGGGTAGTCCATAATCTTCTCTAAAAATACAAAGACTAGTTAATAGAATGAGTATATATATTTTTAAATTCCAGTTTAATCCTCTGTTGTCAAATTCTCCGTCAGTATTGTACATTTATTACTATGGTAATAGGAGGAATTCAAATACAGGGTCATCATAAGTAAGTATATATTAAAGGTACTATTTACTTTAGGTGCTATTTATTAATATGTTATTTTGATTTATCCCCTATCATGTATGGAATTAAAGGTTGGGGATCCGCTACATCTAAGTACTTATATAAACTGAATACAATTCAAAAAGGAATCATAAAGATCATATTGAAAGTACCCATAAGAATGCATTCGATTTAAATCAATCAGTCTCGTAGAAATCATAGTGTCTCTCTTACTATCATGATGAGAAATGTGACCTAAACGGTGTTAGAATTGAAGTGTACACTTCTATGAAACCAAAGGTTTAAAGGGCTCGACGAGTTTGGTGAAAATTTCCATACACATTGCCAAGTTTTTTTGACATCTTTATTATCATTTTTGTTGCAGGACTGCCACTCTCGAGGATGTGTACCGTCACTACGACATGGCTGTGTCTCGCGGGGGAGAGGAAAGCGTTGAAGAGGAATACGAAGGCGGAGAATTCACGGGCTACGCCATGCCTGGACCAGCGCATCACGTAACCGGTAAGATTAGTAAGACCAACAACATTGGCAGATGGTGCCTTTCACAACAATTACCCTGACGAACCAGAAAAACGTAGTGCATGAAGACCTGTGAACACCGATGTTTAGCAATGAGGACAATGTAACGCACTGCTGATATCAATGTTTTGGCAGGTCAATACATTCATGTCAAAGCACCAACATCTTACACGTAAAGTCAGTTTACCATAACCTGACTTAAACTATTCCAGCCCAACCTAGTTTCACAAATGCGTAACGTTTTATTTACACCGTGCTCCTGCGCGGAGAAAAATGAGTGTTGCTAATTTATGAAAAATCTCTTCAAGTCATTCGTAATCTGGTTAAAAATGGGATTGTAGGCCTTAAGAAATGAATTATGCAGTTTCCTGAAAAACTGTTAAAAATATATATTATCACGATGTCGGAACACGTATTCATGAAAATCCTAACACTTTCGCATTTAGTCATTTTATATTATCAAAGAAAATTCATATGCATGAACACGTGTTCCGATAATTTAGGAATTTACTAAAGGTTAATCAGAAAATTGACTGCAATCCTGTTTCAAACTGGATAACCAATAATTTATTAAACCAAATATTTATTCGCTAAACTCATTTTTCTCAGTGTGACAGATCTCGATATCCTTTTTAATTTGGAAGGCGGGTTTGGGTTCCGCCGTCCCGAGAACCACTTAAAGGATAATCTGTTGGTTAACCTCTGCAATACGTCATTCCAACTGGTTCGTGACGTTGGTGACTTAGCAGAGGTGCCCGGGACCATGGGGTGAGGTTTGTTCGTGTCTTGGCGGCGGATGCTTCTGCTCACCTTCTGCGTTGTGAGCCGGATCGGGAGAGGCCGGTTTAGAAAGACCGTGTAACCTCTCCAGCCGAACTCTCTCATCCCATCGCCTTGCACCGCAGTGGGAGGGATGGATTAATTTGTCCGTCACTATATTCCTATATATCCACCATATTCCTATCCACCTCTCACAGGTACCTTTTTCCGTCCCAGAACTTCAGATCCTTCATTTTATTAAAAATACCCTCCATGCATCATCGTCAAAGAAGACATAGGCTCTGAGGGATTTCAGCAAATCATCAAAAATGTGGAGTTAACGTTTTTTAATCCAGAAATTTTGTTTAACACTATCTATCAAGTTAATTCTTTTACACGAATAATATATTGTTTATTCAATAGAATACAGTCAACACCCTGCCGGAGGGGGTGGCGGCGGCCATCACCCACCTTATGGCGCTGCGTACATTCCTCAGCCTATGCACCACGGAGAATCACCGAAATACGGAGGTAAACAACTCGTTCCATAAATGTAAACATCTTAATTTAACAATAAAGTAGAAATGGTTAAACATCGAAACTGTATTTACTTTCGAGTTCAAAGAATCACAAGACAAAATGGATTATTGCCTCGATCAGGATATCTTTGTAATCAACTTAAAGCATGACTGCTCCGAACCACTCATTTTAATACTTCGATGTCAAATGTAGGTAGGGGCTAAGCGTTCCCAACTGCTCTCAACCTTCTGGATGCATTAGACAATGAATCATCAAGTCGGGTATGTTGTGAGGCTGAGGGTATTGGGGAGGGGAAGGAGGTGGGAAAAGTAAGGTGGGGAAGTACTGGCTATTCACATGAGAAGTTTAATTTTTTTTTAAATACGATCCTTGACAAATGGTGTCAAACAATAAGCATTTCAACATTAGCGATGCTATGAACATTCACATCTGTTTAGAATGAAGGCTAACACGTACTTCTAAGTTACAAGCATTTCAGCGTTAGCGATACTATAAACTTTTCGACATGTGTTTAGAACGGATGCTACCACTTCTAAGCTATGAGCATTTCAATGTTAACGATGCTATTTTTATATGTTTAGGACGGAGGCCATGACTTCGAAGTTATTAGCATTCCATCATGAAAGAACATTTCGACCTCTGTTTCAGGAGGGGGATACGACTATACACCCCACCACGTGCACTACCACGACAGCGAGAAGTCATCCCACCACGGCCTGGCGCTAAACGACATGTTCGACCTGGCCCTCACGGCGCTGGCCTTCCTCTCCTTCGGAATGTTCATCCTGCAAGTCATCATGTGCATCACCGCGGTAAAACTCTATTACATTGACTCCACACATCATCTTTGGAAAAATGAGAATATGAATAAGAGATGGGTAGGAATCTGCGGAGAAAAAAAGTATGAATCCATCGCTCCAACTGCGATGCAAGGCTTTGGGTAAAGATAGTCTGTCTGGAGAGGTCAGAGTGGCTACCTCAATTAGTCTCCCGATCCGGGCCGCATGGGCAGACGCAAGACCTGGGTAAACTCCCCCCCATTTTCCCGGAACTATATTAGCAAAATTTATTAAAAAAATCATTATTGCATTCAACAAAACACTTGGGTTGAAATATGTGAGAGGTGTTGGTTGTCCAATGGAAGGGTCCCAGGGCGGACATACAATCATGATAAATTGAAACTAGCAAACAGTGCTAAATAAATAAAAAAATCGTTTAATATGATTTAAGATTTTCACGGCCAAAAGTATTTTTGTTATTTGTTTTTGGGGTATTATGCCGTGTTGCGCTAACTCCTTCTTTAGCCAACGTTTCGGACAGCATTGCAGTGTCCATCATCAGGGCAGATGTCTTATTTTGTAATAAAATAAGACATCTGCCCTGATGATGGACACTGCAATGCTGTCCGAAACGTTGGCTAAAGAAGGAGTTAGCGCAACACGGCATAATACCCCAAAAACAAATAACAAAAAAAAAATCGTTTGTTAATTTCTCTATTAGACATTTTAATCATTCAAATTTTTCGCGTTGACCACCTGTGTGTACAAGGTCAAATTCTTTAAATCGTTCTATTCCGGACCAAATTCATCAACAATATTCCTCCAGACGTTTCTGTCCTAGGCCACGTCATTGGCATTGCAAAACCAGCGCCTTTTATCATAGCCTCTTGAGTATTTCTATAACTTTTAATCTTACCTCTTGAAATGCTAGTATTTTATTTTTTGAAATAACTTAATGAGTAAAACCTCAGAGTGTAATATTTAATTATTGAAGATAATATTAGCGATTCCTAAATGAATATTTGAAACAAAAATCTTTATGTATTTAATGAGGATTTCCGTATTCTGGCAATAATACATGTCCAAGCCATTTTGATGGTAGTTAAAGGAGTACGTTCAATGAAAAGTTTGTAATGTGTTAAAAAATATTTTTTTTGTTGCCCGCCATTCTTGCACGTCATATTAAATATATGTTCTCCCGTCATTATTTTATCCGTCCATCGTCTATTCTTATATCGTTTATTTGATATGTATTTTATCCAGAGATGTACTTTATTTCAAATAAATCCATTTCAAATGGAAATGCAAAATGCAAAATGGGTATTTTCCATTTTGCATTTTAAATGCTTTTCTAAAAACCATTTTGCATTTTGCATTTTAAATGCTTTTCTCAATGCATTTTCCATTTTAAATGCTTTTTTAGCAACATTCTTCCTATTATCTCCACTCATCTTTTTTTCATAAGCCCCGAATAACAGTCGGTCCTCAACCTCGCTATGAGAGATAATTTACATTTGTCAAGTTGCTCCCTGGTAGAAGCCCTGGCAATTGAGTGATACCATTACAAAAAATACTGATTCAAATACTGAACATGGGGCCATGATGCTGTAATATTAAATGTTAGATAGCGGATCGGTTCTGTCTCCGACTTTGTTTTTGTTGCACATCAATGACCTTTTGACATGTGCACCGATTCATTGTTACGCGGATGACAGTACAGTTCATGATAGCTTTTTGTTTGACAAGCCCCCAAAGGGCACACAAACTCCAACGGCTCGGAGGGCTTTAAAGCAGAGAATGGACGGTTATCTCGAGAGTATTTCCTCCTGGGGTAAAAATAATCTCGTCGAATTTAATGTTTTAAAGACCCAATCCTGTCTGATTACGTCTAAAAGGGATCCAAATGATAATCTAGTCTCCTTCAACGGAAGCAATCTTCCGAACAGGCCTTCCATTGATATGCTTGTGTAACTATAAGTGACCAGCTCAGGTACGGGAGCTCCATCGAAGCCAGAGTAAAGTTGGCCTCTCAGAAGCTGGGCGTACTATACAGGGCCCGCAGATACTTTAATAGTACACAACTGCTGACCCTGTACAAATCGCAAGTGCGCCTTACTGTCGAATTTGGCAGCCATCTCTGGTCCGGAGCCCCTAAATACCTGAAAAAAACCCTTGACTCTGTTCAAAAACGGGCGGTCCGTTTGATAGATTCCCCAATCTTAACAAACGGACTGCAATCTTTAGAGCACAGGCGTCAGGTAGGTATGCTGTCCTTTTTCTATTGGTATTACAATGGAAGATGCTCTGAGGAACTAGCGTCATTGATCCCTTCGGCACCGGTGCGTAGTCGGGATACACGCCAAACGCGCGCCCAACATTTGTACACGGTTGACATTTGTCACATGAGAACGGGTCGCTTCTACGATTCGTTCTTAAGTTCAACAGCTCGGCTGTGGAACGAACTGCCGGCCTCTGTGTTTCCTCCCTCCTACAACATGGGACTCTTCAAGACCCATGTTTACTCCTTCCTCTCCACAAAAAGACCCTCCACACAGCATCCCAAAGATGACATAGGCCCTGAGGGAAATTATTTTCTTCAGGGCCTCCTGTGTGGAGTTAATATAAAAAAAAAAAGTTTCTATGTTTTAACGTTGGCAACATTTGTCCCGCGCAAATTTTTTGTGGTTCATAATCCGTAGTCGTGGCATTTTTTGATTTACCATCATGTAATATGTTTGTTCTACATTGATGTCCATTATTAAATGACAAAACTGTTTAAAACTCAATAATTATTTTAATTGTTTGACCTGAGAAACCATTTTGCATTTTCAATGCATTTTGAAAATAGGTATTTTGCATTTTGCATTTTAAATGCTTTTCTAAAAACCATTTTGCATTTTGCATTTTCAAATGGAAAAGTTTTGACCCATTTCCATTTTGCATTTCAAATGGTTTTGGGTACCCATTTTGAACATCTCTGATTTATCTAACAACAAAGCAGGGAGTAACAGGATATCATCTTTGAGCAAAATGGCAATCACCCTTTTACTCCAAATTAATTATTCAATAAAGTATTTTGTAACACTTTTGTGTACGTCTTGTTACTGCCTTCACATAATAACACCTGCGTAAATCCTCGAGGATATGACGATCGATCCGACGATCCTGCGTAAATCCTTCGCATAATAACACCTGCGTACATCCTCGAGGTGATGCCTTTACCAAATGGCACTGTACAATAATAGCAAATAAATTTACTGTTATTAGGTTCTGGTACCAAGTACAAAAACAGTTATCAATTCCAGAGTAAGCCAGTGGTGCCGATGATGCAAATGACCGATACTGAATTGGATCAGGAGCCAGTAGACGAGATCCGGTTCAGGAGGGAGACCTCTTCTTCTCGAAGTTCCATCAACGAGCTGTCGCGGAGGGTCCTGGCCTCCATTGAGGCGGGTGTGGAGGCCGAACAGGACCAGGGAGCCTGTCTGCGGTGGAGCCTGTGTGATAACAATAGCTATTCGAGAGGACTTGAAGATAGCCAGAAGATTTGGATTCCTGTTTGGGGGTAAGATACCATCATAAATAAATAAATAAAAGTCTTCTCTCTCTAAATATTCCAACGTTTGAATCACATACTCCTTAGTTTATTTGCATGTACGGACATACTCGATTTGTATATTTTACTTTTATCTCTTTTACCATTTATTTATTTTATTTATTTATTTATTTGTTTGTTACAAAAATATTACAGCATAGATTTTGACTGTCCAACTAGGAAGGTCTCCCGTTCTAGGACAGTCAAATTGACAGTGAATACCTATACTTAATGGTGAAATCACCGATACAATTTATTTTGAGAGATTACAAGAGTGAAAGCGAGGATACATGTAGCCTTTATATTACTATATTTTAATACAAAATAAAATAAACAGTAAAATAAAATGAAAATAATAGAAATAAAATTAAAATAAAAGAATATAAAGTTAAAATTAAAATTAAAATTTGTAATAAAAATTTTAATTTGTAAACAGAAGAAATAAATCAGGCGCTTGTATCACATAATTATCGTACAATATTTTTTAACATCAAAATAAGACTATAAGACTTAAGAACTAAATCAGGCGCTTGTAACACATAATTATCATACAATATTTTTTAACAGTATTTCTGACTTGAACCTGCCTAAGTCTAGTAACCATTTTGTTATTTTTGGGCCAAAAGATGGCATTTCACACAGTTTTAGTTGCGAAGGAATTTTGTTATATAATTTTGGTCCCAGGTATGAAAATATTTTTTGATAAGACGCTGTGGTACTTGTTGGAATATAAAGGTCATTTCTGCCTTTGCTTCTGGTTTGATGTTGGTGTTCGATTGTTTTCATTTTATGTTTATTTTTATGAGCATAGATTATTATCTTCTTTATGTAACTCTGTCGAACGTCGAGTACATTAAAGTACTATTATTTAAATTCGATATTAATTACAGCGCAGCGTTGGTATTTTTCCATTACTTATTACTTTTTTTTATAGACACACCAGACATTATATTTCTTCTTTCTTTTTTAAACATCTGTTTTATAATACGTATCAGTATATTATATATATACTAGCTGACCCGGCAAACGTTGTTCTGCCATATAAATTATTTCTATATTTTGCCATAACTTAATAATTATTTTTATATAGATACAACAGACATTTTTTTCTATTTTTTTTTAAATCTTTTTTATAATACATATTAGTAAATTTTTTTCATATACCATACGAGTAAATTAGTTTCCTGTTTTCAGTCTTACTGGTTTGCAACAAACATCAATAATTGTATGCATATACGAATGTACAATGTACGTACTTACTTTATGTTTGAAACTTTGCTTTATTTACAATATCAGGTGTTATTATTTGGATTCGATGTTAATCTTAGTAATAGCATTTGATTTTATTTTATGTTTGTATATAGTTATGCTATTATCTATGTATTACGTTAAACTTACACACATACATTGTCAATTTCCTCTGTAAAAGCCTGATAGGGCGTTAATGAATAATAAATAGTTTTTTTTTAAATTCGCTCATTAACCAGGAACTTCTTAATACCTTTTGATGCCTCCACACTCTTGGTTTTGGACGGGCAATACGTTTTAACGGTCTCCATGGTCGAGGGGTAAGGCTCTGGTCCAAAAACAAATCATGGCGTGCTCATATAAATTTCATTGGATTAATATTTGTTATATCACAATTTCATTAAAAATAATATACAGTATATTTGCGCCATTTGGGTGGAAGATACTTTCAGTATCGACCCTAAAGGGAGGGGGGATTTATTAAAAATTGTGACCATGCACATTTACCAGTTTTTTCCATAAAAGTTTAAAAAAATTACCGTGTTTTGACGCCAATATTCTTTATTTTTATAAAATATGAAGGTAGGTATATACATATTACCTACTCGTACAAATGTATTTTCAAATTATTTATTCCAGATATCTATAATACCTCATATCTTTTATGTTACACATGCATTGTCAGGGCTTTACACAGATTTTATCGAAATCAGACGTAGACGGTATTTTTATTATTTTTTTAACGTCAAGTGTGCAAAATTTCATCAAAAAATACCAACATTGTGCTAAGGTGTGGGTAAAGGAGATGGGGGCTGACTTTGACCTTCCTCTCATTTCAAAAGTCACAGACAATCTTTACATTTTTTTTATTAATTTAATTTAGATTAAATTTGATAATATTATTATTAAGTTCTGCAAGTGTTTTAGTTTTTTATTATTGTGACAGCTGTTTCGGCTTACAAGGCCATTTTCAAACTGTGGTTAGTCCACATTGAGACGACGTATTTATACTATTTCAAATGTAAATTTTGAAGGTGCATACATTGATTTATTACTGGTTACACCGATGACATGATCTATTGTTGGTTAAACCAATCTATGTTTTCCCCTCAGTAAATGGTAATGAGTTCTTAATTATTTACTAATGACTTTATTGCTATGAATTATTTGGGTGCATTATACTGCTTGGGTTTTGTGAAAATACTGAGAAGTGGTGAGTAAATTATTTTCCGTACTTTATTAATTAGTGTTAAATTTGGGTCATTCGTTCGTTTATTGATTTCTAATTGTTCAAGTAAATTTAATCTAATGCCCTTTTTTTCTATATGCAATGGTTTAGGACCCTTGTTGTTAAGTGGGGTATGATTATTCACCAAGAGATGTTATGCGAATTTTGAGGATGTGTTTTTATTATTATATATTATTCCCTTAGACAATAAAGCTTATGTAAAAGAAAAGGAAACGATAAAAACGATCGCGATTAATAACGGCTATGAGGCAAATAACATTGAAAAAATAATAAAAAATAAGAAATATAAAAATAAAATCAATTTAATATATCCGGTAAATAACAAAAATATAGAAAAATTTGCATGTCTCGAATTCCTCGGCCCAATATCTGAAAAAATTGCAAAAGAAATTAAAAAATGTGGTTTAAATATAGCTTTTCGAACAAACAATAATTTAGGAACAAGCCTTAAAAACTCTAAAAGTAAAATCCCTATACTCAATAATAGTGGCATATATGAATTAAAATGTGACCACGCCGATTGTAACGCCACTTACATCGGACAAACGGGGAGGGCATTCTCAACTAGATTCAAAGAACATATACGATGTTATAATAATAAAAACACATCCTCAAAATTCGCAGAACATCTCTTGGTGAATAATCATACCCCACTTAACAACAAGGGTCCTAAACCATTGCATATAGAAAAAAAGGGCATTAGATTAAATTTACTTGAACAATTAGAAATCAATAAACGAACGAATGACCCACATTTAACACTAAACTCACCACTTCTCAGTATTTTCACAAAACCCAAGCAGTATAATGCACCCAAATAATTCATAGCAATAAAGTCATTAGTAAATAATTAAGAACTCATTACCATTTACTGAGGGGAAAACATAGATTGGTTTAACCAACAATAGATCATGTCATCGGTGTAACCAGTAATAAATCAATGTATGCACCTTCAAAATTTACATTTGAAATAGTATAAATACGTCGTCTCAATGTGGACTAACCACAGTTTGAAAATGGCCTTGTAAGCCGAAACAGCTGTCACATTAATAAAAAACTAAAACACTTGCAGAACTTAATAATAATATTATCAAATTTAATCTAAATTAAATTTATAAAAAAATTAAATGGAGTTGTACGAATTAAACACAAAAACAATAAATAATAATCTTTACATTAATGTATTTTTATTTATCCATATTCATATTGGTATGTAAAAATTAATTTGTCTTAATCTTTTAAATCAAAACTCACAAACGTTGTATTTTCATAAAATAATTAAGTCATTGCCGTCTATGAACGCGTAGATTTACCCTTAAAAACAAACAGATGGGACAAATTTCAAACTTGATTTAACTTTTTTTTTTTTTTTCTTCTTTATTCATTAAAATATATATGGATACAGGTTTTTTACATGCTTTTCGACTACCACACTAGACACATGTCCGTATTATGGTAGTCGAAATTTGTGTATAATTATATAAATGTGTAACATGATTCATTCAGTCGTAAAATAGGTATAGGTTAAATAGGTTTAACTGAAAATAAGAAATAGATGAAAATAAAGATAAATTAAATAATTATTTTAAAAAGAAATTTTAAACAGAATTGAAATGAAAAAAAAATAAAAAATAACAAAGCAAATGAACTTATTTAATGATGTCAGGTATTCTTTAAAATAGTTCTTTCCCTTCATAAATAACCAATTCTGAATATATAATATTATGTACATGATCACATACAAGAAAGGAATTGGAGTAGGTGAATCTTGTAAACATAAACATAAAAATAAGGTAGGATACAAATAAAAATAATAGATAATGCTAGGGATAATAGAAATCAAAATAAGAATAATCCCATCAGCCAGCGTAATATAAAGTTTTTGTTGAAAGTTAATTTAGAGATAAAATTTTTACTCGCAAAATAAGAACACTATAACTAAGTTTCTTTAATATAAGTACCTACCTGCTTGTATTTTATTTTTTAACCTACTTGTACTGATCCCTGCAGCCCAATCCGATGAAGGTTATAAGGTTGGGTTATAATATATAATATATATCTTTATAGGAATCTACGGCAAATATATTTTAATAGTATTATTTTATGGTTATTATGGAATTATTTCGTTTTTTTTCAGCCTCGGAATGAGCTGGCTATCAAGCCGTCTCATTCTTGGGCCGCCATCTTCGTCGGCCATGTTGGAATCGCTCCGCGCATGCGCACTGGGCTTGGCGCGCGCAGACTGTACTACCCTCTATTCGGAATGCAACTTCCGACATCTGTTGGCGAATAGGAAAACTGTTCGCCACCGGCCCAGAACAGTTACATCTTCTAGCATTGGCGCAAAAAAAGGAGATGACGGGTAGTGAACTTGGATAAAGACATAAACATAATAAAAAGCAAATTAGATAAAAAGAATTCATAATTTAATTTTTCGTCAAAGAATATAGAATAATGTGGTGTGTTTTGTGATCCAAATATTTGCCTAAACGAGGTTTAAAATTTCCAATACCAAACTGAATTTTACGAAATTCAAATGGGATGGAGATAGATATGAACTATTTCAAGAAAAAATACACAAATACGATAATCCAACATTGTCTAATGCATGCCTTTTTCGACAAACTGAGTTTTTATACGGACAAAATTATTTATACATATTTATATTGCGTATGTAACGGGGCAGTTAAATAATTCGTCTTATTCAACTTATAAGGCGTATTTTAATAAAATAATTCAAATAACGCCATTTATGAACGCGTTTAGATTATAGCAAACGTTGCTAAAAAGTATTTTTTAATATAATGTAATTAGCGCCATCTATAAACGAGCAGTTGAATAATTTGTAATGCAGTACCAAAGGCATAATATATAATAACAAAAATTAGTATTGTTTATTTATTAAAACCTCTCCAAATTATTGGTAATGAAAACGAGAATACAGGCTGTTTTCTGATCCCACCCAAGCATAGTGTGTTCAATTCCTCGGCTGGCTTCTAGTTAATTTAGTAGCCCTGATGAAGCTTGAGATAAGCGAAACGTGTTCGACTGTCATATATTAATTCAATAAAAAAATGGTGTATTACAAAATGTGTTTTTTCGTTTAGTAAAAATATTTATTTTATGGAGCTAATTCTCGTGTAATCGAATGTATCATTCATTAATTAATGATTATCTAAATAGACAATATATATTGTAATAAATATAAGACAAGATGTAACATTAATTAAGTTTAATACAGAATTATATAAAACTGAAACAACAAAAACTCACTCTGGGTAATAATGATTCAGAACAGAAACAGAAAAGTTGCATACATATGAAATATCTGAGAAATAGTACCTACCTACTCGTTTATGGACTTTATTATATTTTTTCAGCTCGCAATTGAAAAGGTCTAGTTTTGATATTATGTTATTGCAATTATTACATAAGTCTGTTCAAGCAAGAATTTTGTTTACAGTTTTTTTGCGTTGATATACTTTGAATAGGACAGAAGAGCGTACGGAGCGGGCAGGTACATTACATTGAAACTTCTTTAGCAACTGCCCACTAGCTGCGCGGCGTGCCGGATCGGGAGTGATTGGTTTGGGAAGACCCTTTGGCCTCTCCCACTGGTATCTCGAACCATCGCCTTGCGCCACAGTAAGGGGGATATATTCATTTGTCCGTCATTCCTGGACACACTGATCCCTAGATTCCTACCCACCTCTCATACCTTATTTCCTTTCCATAACTTCAAATCCTTCCTTTTCTTAAAAAGACCTTCCACACAGCATCTCCAAATATGTCATAGGCTCTGAGGAAAATTATTATCCACTTTGCCTCCTCACTATATTAAAAAAAAAATAACTAATAAAAATCCGAAATTTATAAAATGTGGACTAAACATCTGATGCAAACTTCAGATGACTCCGTTCGTAGGCAAAGTAAAATTGCTTAGTAATATCTACGCTATAAATATAACAAACACATATCAAATATTATAAATAATTTAAACAAAAATGGCAATTAACTGTGGCAACTGATCGTAAAATACTGACAGAAAGAATGAAATTATTACAAGCCCTAGAAGGATCAAAGAGTTTTGTGTTTCTAAAGCCGCGTTTACACCAAAGTTGACAACTATAAGTTGACAAAACATTGTTTTCCAATTTAGAACAACAAATGGAAAAATTGTTGCCAAAGAATTGGCGCGAAAGTCAGTAGTGTCAAAAATTAGGCATTATTTCCGAGAAGATGACGTCGATCCGTTGAGTGGTGAGCTGAGGTGCGACGGGAGTGTCAAAAACTGCACTGAGAATGACCAGTAGTGACTTTGAGTATTTGATTTCAATGATCGGACATAAAATCAAGAAACGTGACACAAACTACAGGAAAGCAGTACCTGTCCAAGAAAAGCTAGCAGTTACATAACGTTTTTTGGCTACTGGTGATACGTACACAAGTCTCGGTTATTTGTTTAAAATCTCAAAATCCACCATTTCACTGTTTGTTATTGAAGTTTGTAAGTTTGCGTGGAGGGGGAACAGTTCTCCACTAGTTTCCTACAAGTTGCTAACGCAAAGCGCGCAGCAACAAATCTTCCACTTTTAGTTGTCAACTTTCTTTGATCTTTACCGACACTCCGCGGGAAACCAAAATTTAGTGGAAGATTTGTCTCTCCACAACTGGAAGACAGAAAAAGTTGCTTTATTTTGTAGAAAAAGCAACAAATTGCCGCAACTTTTGGAAAACTTAGTGGAAGACTTTGGTGTAAACGCAGCTTCATGTTTAAAACTATAATTTTAGCAGCTTTATTCGTGATCTGTTGTGTAAGTATTATTATTATTATCAGTACTGCAAGTCATTATTGTAAAATTTCTATGATGAAAGAATTAAACACATAATAAAAGTATTAGTTTTATTTTAGGAGGATTAAATGATAATAATATAAAATGGAGTAAAAAAAACAGTAAGTCTAAAAAAATTAACACAATATATGACATTTTCGGTGTAATTTTAAAACGAAAATAAAATATGGTAGGGGGAGATGGGGTACATTGATACATTGGGCACATAGATACAGTCAATATTCATCGAAAACAAAACGCGTTAAGACGAGCCGTCCGCCACAGATAAAATGGTAGTTATACACCCTACACCCTACACGCACACTAGTGCGGAGCAACGTTCACTCGACGATTAGCCGCTGGCACGTATAAACCTGTTTCTGATGTTCGCAACAAAATTTTCGTAGTTTTCTTTCGGATGTGATTCTTCTAATTTATTAAGTGTTACCTGTGTTATATTAAGACATTTGGTAAGTATATATCTGTCATTACATTATAAAGACTTCAATTTTTTTTATTATTTATTGCTTTAATTTTTATTATATATTTATTGCGATTGTAGTCGGCAGGGGCACATTGATGCAAGTGCTCTCGGGGCACATTTATACGTATCAATGTGCCCCAATATTTTGTTAAATGTATGTGTATGTAAGACTTAATATATTTTTATTTTCTTTATAGAAAAATGGTTCGAACATTTAAACGCAAAACGAAGAGTACTTCCATCGATGAAATTTCTATGGCTTCTGCGATATCTGACGTGTTTGAAAGAAAATTATCAATAAGAAAAGCAGCCGATAAATATAATTTAAAACCTGCAACTCTACAGCATAGAATAGAAAAAAAAGAAGAATAAAGACGGTGAAGGCGTGAGTTTTTCATCTAAGTATACCTCCCAGCAAGTATTTACAACCGAACAAGAAGACCAACTAAATGCTTGTATAATAAAATGCAGTAAAATGCATCATGGGCTTACATTAACTAAGGTGCGGCAGCTTGCTTACGAATACGCTAAAAAATTAAATTGCAGCTATCCACCATCTTGGGATGTCTATAACAGTGCTGGCTTAGATTGGACCTATGGTTTTCGTAGGAGAAATAAAAATATTAGTTTAAGGAAACCCGAAAACACTAGTGTTGCCCGATCATTTTCATTTAATAAGACTGCCGTTGAAACCTTTCTTAATAATTTAGAAGATGTTCTAGCAAGATTTAATTTTACAGCTGACCGTATTATTAATTTCGATGAAACTGGCATTACAACGGTTATGAATACTCCAAAGATACTGGCAGAAAAAACTCAACGTCAAATCGGCCAATTTTTTTCAGCGGAGAGAGGCGAGTTGGTGACATTCGGAGGAATCATTACTGGAACTGGCATTGTATTCCACCTGTATATGTGTTTCCCAGGGTTCATTATAAAAGCCATTTTTTAAATGGTGCTCCTGAAGGGTCTTTGGGCTTATCGTCTAGATCTGGTTGGATAAATAGTGAATTATTTATAGAAGTTCTTAAACATATCCAAAAACACACAAATAGCACAAGGGAAAACCGATTCTTCTAATTTGTGACAATTAATTATTCACGTGAAAATGGAATTGTTTACTTATCGTTTCTTCCACACACATCCCACAAGCTCCAACTTCTTGATGTCGGTGTTTTCGGTCCATTTAAAGCAAAACTCAAAGTAGCCTTCAATGACTGCCACATTAATCACCCTGGGAAAGCGTTAACTATTTATGAAATTCCAAGTCTTTCTAAGTTGGCTTTAAAATATTACGAGCGCATTTGCTAAGCCCGGAATCGTGCCATTTAATAGATTGGCATTTTTTGAAGAAGATTTTTCTCCTTGTGACGTTTATAGCAAAAGATTCACAAAATAATCCTACAAATGATTCTATTGCCAATTCTATTGACCCCGAATTAACGATAGAAAGCGAGCAATGTGTAACGCCACCCCCCTACTAGAGAGCTACAAAATATCGTGAATGATTTTGAGTTAGGTACATAATATGCCTTCCACGTCAAGAGCTTCTGATGGAATTAATAAAACACTCGTAACCAAATCATCCATAACTCCTGAAATTGTACGGCCTTATCCAAAAATCTACCGAAACAATCCAACGAAAGATCTAAAAACAGCTCAAAATTTGACAGGTATAAGTGCTAATCCCATCAAGAAACCAAAAAAAAGGACAAGGGCTATATCTATAGAATCTAACTTTTCAAACTCTTCTGCTAATATGGCATTACAGGAATCATTTGATTCTGAAGGATCTTCCATGGAATCATCTGATGATGACATTATTACTGCACCACCTGCAGCAAATGATCTTCACGATGGTGACTATGTTATAACAAAGGTAATTAACACAGGAAAGAAGCAACCTTATAAGCATTTTGTTGGAAAAATAGTGTCAAGATACCCCGATAGCCCAAACGAATTTCTAGTCTCTTTTTTAAAGCTTAAACCGACTGGAACTTTTGTGTTCCCTGATAAAAAAGACGAAGGTTCGGTCAATATTTCTGATATTGTGCTGAAATTACCAGATCCTATAGTAAAGAAAGGAACTAGTAGAACAGCTTCTCTATTCAATTTTAAGATTAATTTTTCTACTTTTAACATTTCAATGTAAGCTAATTTATTTTTTCTATTTTTATATAAATAAATGTCATGAAAAACAAAAAAAAAATGGGTGTGTCAAGCCTACGCAAGACAGAAGTGAAACTTCTAATATTCTTCTCTCTCTCTCTTTTCATTTCATTCTCTCTTTTTTTCTGTCTATTGACATATTTATAAGTAGCATGTGATAAAAAAAATTAAAAGTTATAAAAAAAGAAAAAAAAAATTAGTTAAAGCGGGGATCGAACCTCGGTTCTTCACGACCACAGTCGTGCGCTCTGCCTCTAGACCGCGAAGCTGAGTTCGGAGAGTGACCTAAACTAGGTATATAATATTAGCTAGGCTCCTATAGCGAAATGATCCCGTTTTTTCGTCACGGTCATGAGTCGGTTTTACTCCGGTCCTCGAAATTGCATGACGCGCGTAAAGAAGTTTCACTTCAAAAAATTCCTGCAAAGTTATGGATGTAATTACGATCTTTTTCAAGCGCGTATGTAATGATTATTTTTATCAACGTCGCATACACCTTGCTAATGTTTTCAGTATTATTAGGGCTTTTTTATACTAATTTTCATATATTTATTGGCAGGTAGAGTAGAAATTAATATTGTTTAGCGTTTGCCAACGACCATACCATGTTGAACACACCGGTTCTCGTCCGATCACCGAAGTTAAGCAACATTGGGCGCGGTCAGTACTTGGATGGGTGACCGCTTGGGAACACCGCGTGCCGTTGGCCCATTTTTTATGGTAATTTCATGTTTTTTTTTATTTTTTTATCTTTACTATCATTAATAATATCATAAAATTCTTTAACTTTTCAAGTATGCTACAGGCCTAAAATATTACTTAGTGGATTGATATTATGGTCAACCATTGAAAAAAAAAATTCCTTCAAAATTATGGATGTAATTACGATCTTTTTCAAGCGCGTATGTAATGATTATTTTTATCAACGTCGCACACACCTTGCTAATGTTTTCAGTATTATTAGGGCTTTTTTATACTAATTTTCATATATTTATTGGCAGGTAGAATAGAAATTAATATTGTTTAGCGTTTGCCAACGACCATACCATGTTGAACACATCGGTTCTCGTCCGATCACCAAAGTTAAGCAACATTGGGCGCGGTCAGTACTTGGATGGGTGACCGCTTGGGAACACCGCGTGCCGTTGGCCCATTTTTTATGGTAATTTTATGTTTTTTTTATTTTTTTATCGTTAACATCATAAACAATCTTATATCATTCTTTAACTTTTCAAGTATGCTACAGGCCTAAAATATTACTTAGTGGATTGATATTATGGTCAACCATTGAAAAAAAAAAAGGCGTTAAAAACAAAAAACATTAAAAGATTCTGCCGATAGATGTCACCCCCGTAATCAATATAATTAAATAGATTAAAAAATATATATTTATATTCTGCCGATAGATGTCACCCCCATAAACTATATAATTTAAAATTAAAAAATATTCTGCCGATAGATGTCACCCCAGTACAAAATATAATTTAAATGACGAAAAAAATAATATGAAAAATAAATAATGTTTAAAATTACAATGGATTAAAAATTTAAAAATTTCAAAGAACAATGACTACAAACAATGAGTTATAAAATTAACATTCAACCAAAAAAAAAAATTAATATGCGATGGCCGAGAATCGAACTCGGATCAACTGCTTGGAATGCAACTACGCTGACCATTACACCACCAACGCCAGTTGTCGAGATTACCTAAAAAACATTTATATCTTACTTCAAAACTTTCACTAGATCAAATGAACTTTAATCGGTCCCGCATTTTCGTTTCGGTCATGAGTTGGTTTTACTCCGGTTCTCGAAATTGCATGACGCGGCTAAAGAAGTTTCACTTCAAAAACTTGTTTAATTTGTAGAAATATTTCTATGAATCAAAGTGCCCCAGTATATGTTTCAATGTACCCTGGATGTGGGGTACATTGATAGAAATTTCATTTTTTAGTAAATAGGCTCTAATTCTTTTTTTTATTAAATCTAACGGTTAATTTGAATTAAACAAGTTAGTTTAATATATATTGAATATATTATAATTATTTAATTGGATGTTACTGTCAATAGATCGTCTTTTATTGGGTCTAAGTAAAAATCGTATCAAGGTGCCCCAACTCCCCCTACCAACTATGGTATCAACTAAACTATGGTTTTATAAAAGTACATGAATATTGTATCGTTGGTGCAGTGAAAAATAAAAAATAAAGCCACGAATGTGTGGCATTCCCAAACTTGCGTAAAATTGAGTTAGGTAGATCTGGAAGTTTAAAAATTAAGCGGTAAATTTAATCCAATTTTTTTTTATTATTTTAATATAGATCATAGTTACATTAATACATACATTTTTTTGCAAAATATAATATTTAGGTACATAATTGCTCCTGTATACCTTATCAGAAAAGAGGAGCTCTTGTGCCTGATAAGGGAGCCACGATTCTTACTTCAGTGATTCAATGTTATGTGTAAAATATAAATATAATATATCCATATATTTTTTTAATATAAGTTTTTTTTGAAAAAAAGTTTGATTTTATTGATTTGTTCTTGTTGGTTCGTAATACAGCGCAATTCGGAAGGGAGATTATTGTAGTTTTTTATGGCTTGGTAAATATAATGGTTTTGCATTTGAGTTGTTTTAAAGATTGGCGTAATAAATTGATTTCCATTTCTCATCAGTTTGTAAAATTCTTGATATTCTGTGTTATTTTTTTCTTTACACATTTTTATAATTGAAGTTTGCTTAAATATATCATCAATATTTGGTACTGGAAACATTTTAAAAAGCAATTTTGTTGGGAAAGTAGAGTTTTTTTTAAGTACCTTTATAATATTTTTTTGCGAGACTTTTACTGAGTTTAGGTTGTTTTTATAAGATCTTCCCCAACCTATGATTCCGTAAATAAGCAGGGAGTAGACAAGAGCATAATATACATTTTTTAGTATTTTCACATTTAAAATATTTCTTAACCTAACAAATATATATATACATTTCCTTATTCTCTTTACTAACTCCGTAATATGGCTTTTCCATTTCAAATTTTCATCGATGATCACACCAAGATATTTAATTTCAGAAGAAGAGTTGATTACAGTACAAATAGGATTAAGTAGTTTACAGTTGACATTGTCACAATTTTCATCATGGATTATGATATTTACTTTGTGTTTAGGTATTTTTTGTAGTGAAAATAATACATATGTTGTTTTTTTGGCATTAAGTGTGAGTAGGTTATTATCAAACCATGATTTTAAGATATTAATACATTCATTTGCAAGTTTGTTAACTAGTTCCCATGTTTGACCTTTTATTAATAAAACAGTATCATCAGCATAAGAGATTAATTCACCTTTGATTTTCTGTTGGAAAATGTCATTTACATACATTAGAAATAGTAATGGTCCGAGGACCGTGCCTTGAGGAATGCCAAATGTACTTGTTAGTGGTGTACTAAAGGTTTGGTTTAATTTTACAATTTGAGGTCTCTCTGTTAAGTAGCTTTCTATCCATTTAATAGCTAAGTGGTCAATGCCATTTTCTTTTAATTTTAATATAAGTCTTTCATGAGAAATGCTGTCAAATGCTTTCTTTAAGTCAATAAAAATTCCTATACATTTATTTGATTTGTCCAGGGCACTCTGAATACTAGATGAAATTTTTGCAATGGCATCTTGGGTACTTTTTCCCTCTGTGAAACCGAATTGATTTTCATTTATAATCGAGTTTTTTTTAAAGAATGCAGTTAGTCTTTTTTTAACAATTTTTTCAAAAATTTTCGATATATTAGATAAGAGTGAAATGGGTCTATAATTAGAAATGTCCTCCGGGCTACCGGACTTAAATATTGGAGAGATTATGGTTTTCTTATACGTGCTCGGGAAAACTCATGTCTTAAAGCTATTGTTTATAATATGAGAGATTGGTGTAGAAATATAATTTTTAATGATTTTTAGTGTTTTTACAGCGAGACCGTCAAATCCCGGAGCAGAACCACCTCGCATTTTTGATATAATTTGTACAATTTCAGACGGATTGGTTGGTTCGAAGAGTTCAAGTTTAGTTTCTATATTTGGAATATTTTCAATATACGTCTTATTTTTTTTTTTCCCGGTAATTTTTTCTGCTAGACTCTTTCCGATATTTGCAAAGAATTCGTTAAAAGCGTTTGTTCCTTTTTTAGGTTCTTCAATACAGTTAATTATGTTATTGTTTTGTATTACACTCTTAATAGTATTACTTTTGGTATTTTGTTTATTTTTATATTGAATTATATTATTATTGTATTATGTAATGTATGATATAATTCCTACCTACCACTTATTTTAGATTACTGAAAGATCAGAAAATATTTTTACAATATAAAACATTTTATGTAAAAATGATTACAAAACATAATGTGGACACTTACATTCACCAATGAATCTGATAACATTAATTCCCTTGAGTTATTGCGTAGCCCTGCTCCGGAGACGTTTACGAAAATTGTAAATTGGGCCTAAGAAGAAAGCTATTAGATTTCACACCAGAGCTCTTTGTAATACAACGTTTGTATTCAGCTTCCAAGTCCTCATGCTTTTTATCGTACTCTTCCTTTTTAAACATATGTTCTGAGTCTACCCACTAAATGGTCACATCGTATCTATATAAAATTATTGCGTGATCATTCTTCAATAATCCGTGATCTTTTCCGCTAAGGATGGCTTTGATGTTATAGCAGTAATCCTGCAGTTTGTTCTTTGCAGTGATAGCGATTCTGTTGATATAGTCCTCATAGCGACACTTGTCTTCTACCAAAATCATGCGTTGTATTTCGTCCTGGGGAAGCCGGTCTTTCTCATTTTTGATAGTCAGACTTTTACTTTCTTGGGTTGTATTTTCCGTTGCAGAGACTGTGAGTATTCCATTGTCATCTATTGTGAAAGTCACGTGTACTTTAACTTCATGACGAGGCTTAGGGGGTATGGTCAAAGAGAAACGACCCAGATAGTGGTTGTCCTTTACTAGAATCCGCTCACCCTCATACACTAAAAGAGACATGGCGGTCGTGTCATCGAAAGAGGTTGTATGATCTTTTCTAGTCTCTTTGGCAGGTATTGAAGTATTGCGTTTTATGATTGTACACGTTATATCTCCCTTTACTTCAATTCCCAAGGAAAGTGGGGTTACATCATATGGTTTGACTTTTGCTGAATCGTCGCCAGTGATGATAGCTGCCAGCACTGCTGCTCCATAGGCTACCACTTCGTCGGGATCAATAGACCTGTTCAGTTCCTTGCCATTAAAAAAAATCTTGTATAAGTTTCTGAATCACGATGCAGGTAGAACCACCCACGAGCACGACTTCATCGACTTCAGCTTTATCCATATCGGCATCAAGAAGACATTGGGTCACATCCTTAAGGGTAGACTGAAAAAGGTGAGCGTTTAGGTTTTCAAATTGGGATCGGGTGATTTTTGTTTGATAGTCAATTCCCTCATACAAGGAATCAACCGATGCTCGTCTGAGCATACGAAGACAGAACTCTTTTCGCACGCTCACATTCGGTTCTTAATCTCCTTAGGGACTTTTTATTGTGTGTGATGTCTCTTTTGTATTTCTTTTTAAAATCCTCCACGCAATGTTGGACCATTTGACTATCGAAGTCTTCACCTCCCAAGTGCGTATCTCCACCTGTAAAAAGGACTTTGAAAGTACCGGCGTCTATAGTGAGAATAGTTACGTCAAAGGTTGCACTACCGAGATCATAAACGAGAACATTAACCTTCCCTACTCTCTTTTTCTCCAGTCCATAAGCAATAGCGGCTGCGGTTGGCTCGGTAATAATGCGAAGGACATTAAGCCCCGCAATAGTTCCTGCATCAATGGTGGCCAATCTCTGGGAATCGTTAAAGTAGGCAGGCACGGTGATGACAGCATCCTTGACCTTCTCTTCGAGGTGCCATTCTGCTGTCTCCTTCATCTTCGTTAAAATCACGGCGCTTATCTCTTCGGGATAGAAAATCTTCTCACTTCCTCTGTCGGTCACTTTAATCTTCGGTGATGAGTTATCATTCACAACCTCAAAAGACCAATGTTCCATAGTTGCATTGACATTATCTTCTTCGAATTTGCGTCCAATCAGCCGCTTAACATCTGATGAAAAAAGAACTTTAAGAATTAAAATTCGGTAATGAGAAATGTGATGTAAGTAGAGTGAAAGCACGACTATAAGATCCGGAGTTAAAATCCCGGCATGCGCAAATAAATTTTATTTTATTAATTTGAATCAGTTCACACTTTCTGAAATAATATATAATGTTTTTGCGACATCACTATTCAGAATTAAAACGTTTCTTGAAATTGGTTTAACTGAGTTTGGATACCAAATTTGAATAGTTAGGTACTTCCCCACTTTCGTCTAACTACTTCCCCTGTCATAGTGAAAAAATGAACCATCATGTAAACATTCTCACCGTAAATAGTGTTTTTGTGGTTCATGGCCACCTGGTGTTTGGCCTCTTCTCCCACGAGGCGCCCCATGCCGGTGAAGGCCACCCATGAGGGCGTGGTGCGATTGCCCAGCCCAGGTTGTTGGCGAAGACCTCCACCTTGCCGTTCTGGTAGACCGCCACGCACGACTTGGTGGTTCCCAGATCAATGCCGATGGCTGGTGCCTTATTCGTCATCTATAAACATTATCTTTCATTTTCAAATAATTCGAGAAATGAAAAATTCTGAATATAATTCAACCAGTAAAAAAAGGATTATTTACCATTACCAAACCATTACATGTATTTTGATTATTAGATGTATATAAAATTACACAAAATTTTCTTTTGGTTTGACTGAGGAATGAACCTTTCTCCCTATGGACTGTATTAAACACCGCTAACGCCTAAGCCGAATCCCAATTGGATGGTACTGACATTTATTTAATATATTAGCTGCCGTTTTATTTACTTATTATATAATGTCATCAAAATTCAAGAAAATTCTTGTATCAACTTTTGCTGTCACTCTTGCACACACGCGCGGTAGTTGATAGAATGCATTGTCATCAACAACCATTTATCTACCGAGTTTGAACTCGATCGAACGTCAGGAAGAGGGTAGATTTCCACCTCCCAGTTTCCATTTCATTCATTCACTCAAGGAAACAAAGTCGATATAGTGGACCATGTCTATCGTTCTTTGATTTATTTAATCACGTCGAAAAGATTATTACAATTTCATTTGCAGCGGTACAAAGCTTTTAGGCTGATTTTAGTGTCACGCTCACCGTCAGCGCTCATAGATCAGCGCGTAGTTCGTCAGCGCTGAGGCTCAGCGTGGCTCGTTTCAGTATCGTACTGACCGCCTTACTGTACAGTCGAAGACCAAAATGCGGAGTGTATTAGTTATTACTGCTTTGTACTACCCATCCCAAAAAAATAAAAACCGGCGACGACGAAGTCTCCATGTTCATCCATTGATTGAGCAGAGAGCCGTTGCTGGAGACTTTGTCTTGTTATATGGCGAACCTCATCGATAACTCGACCTGTATCCACTTCGCGATTCGCCATGACTGTACACGCGATGACGTCTGCTCCGCTCGACACTAGAACGCTCGCTGAAAGCAGAGGCGCTCGTGCGATCGTCAGCGCCGACAGATACGCGGCGCCGACGCGCGACGCGTACGGCCGCGTAGCCATCAGCGCTGACCACCTTGCACGCTGACAGCTACGCGTCATTCAAAAACGATTCCTAGAAGTTCATATATCTCGACCATCAGCGCCGACGGTGCGCGTGCGGTCGGCGTGACACTAAAATCAGCCTAACAGTTGATTTCAGCTCCAACCTGTTTCCTCAGACCATTCTCGTGTTCAAAATTTTAATTCAAATTAACCATACTCACGTTCTGACTGAAGCTATTCATGTTCGTGAAAACCAGATTGGAAGAATTGTGTTCTCGTGTTCTAGCTGCAGCTTTTCATGTTTTAAAACCCCCTATTCGCTAAGACACGTTTGGACTCGGATAGTGAAACAACAAACTGATACAATTCAAGTCAAACTGGGATGTAGCGTATGTTTAGGCTTCAAATAAGATTATTTTTTATTAAATAAATAAACACATTACAATAGTTTACAATTGTAGATATTTCTAGGCTGAATGCGAAAAAAAAAATTAACAAAACTGCCCAACTCAATTGAGAAATAATTTCTCGTGTTTGAGTTGGGGAGTGGCATCTTTATGGTTTATAAGATGAAAAAATTCATTAAGGCGATGCACTACGTCGTGTAATATTTTAAATTGAGTCGCTATCAATAACAACCCTTACGTAGATGGCGATAAGGTTTAAATTCCCGCTTAACACCATCCGCCTGTTTTGATTTATGCAAGAAAAAAACATGGACAAAAAGTGCCTTTTATTTCATTTTGTTTTCAGGCATAAATATTGAATTTTTTTCCAACATTTTATAAATAACTTAATTTGACACATTATACAATAAAATCATAACCGAAAATGGGTTCGTAAGTAGGAGATTTTGAACTTTAAAGCAGTTTTCATAGGCATTTTTTTTCTGGGCTTATAAAAAGATTTAACTAAAAAGTAATCGATTATTTCAAAGTCCAAGATGTATTCTATTCACAGTATTTAATTAAAACTTCTGAAACATTTCTAGGTGACCAAAGTTTCAAACCAAAAACACATGATTTTGAATTACTACGTATGGCATCGCCTAGTGATGTAGCTAAAAATTAACAAGCAATTATAAACCTAGATGATAAATTTAATAACATAACATTATTAAGAAAATAAGAAAGATAATTACAAACTTTAAAAAAATATAACTTAAGAAACATAATAATTATTAAAATTATAAATAAGATATAAAAATAAGAATGTATTCATTAGGTAAGAAATAATAGAAGGTAACTATATACTTGAATTGTATCTACTTAACTACCTACCTGTATCTGTTATATTTTTCTCAAGTTTATGTATTAGTTTAACCTATGTTCTGTAAAATATTCAACCGACGTACTTTGTACAATAAACTTTGCTTGCTTATGTTTACAAAATAACAACACCATAACAATAACCCTACACATTGTTATGTAAGCTCATACTCAATTTATTATGCTATGTAATTAAAATATTTTATAATGCTACTGAACAACAAAACCCATAATATGTATATGTAAAAGCCTTCTAGGCGTTAATAAAAAAAAAAATGAAATAAATAATTTTTTCTCAAATTGCGGTCGGAATCTTTGGTTTAATTTTATTTATTCTGCGTTTAATATAATGCTTTATGTTTTCTCTTTCCAACACCGTTTAGTTTGGTTCACATTTCTCACTATGACAGTGAGAGAAACATAACATGAGATCAGTGTTAACTGAAGCATTCACCAGCGAATACAATAAAAAATACAATTCCTTGGATAATTATCTAAATGCAAATAAAATATGTTTTAATATTATCCCAATTTACCGAATGCATGGATCAAATAAGTATAGGGGAGACCGGGGACAGTAGTACCACGGGTCAGTAGTACCAATGTGAATAACTCCCTAACTATAATAGGTACGTATACTAATGTATCGCCAAGCAATAGCCCGGACAAGCGCGGACAATCGTCAGTAGCCCGCGGGACGCAGTGGAAGCCGGTTGTTCGCAGTTGGAAAAAGACATTTTTCGAGCCCAAAACGTAAGTTTTTCGATTGCGTTCATACTCTAATATTACAATTACTTTGTTCTGTTTGTTATTATTTTGCTATCTACACATTTCTTTTGATAATTGAGTTTATTTTAGGACTGGTTTTGAAGGATTCGTGAGTAGGGATTAACCAAAAATTTGCGTTTTAATTTAAAATGACCCCTCGGGGATGGTTGTACCAATTTTTTCGGGGGCGATGGTACCGGTACAATCAACCCCGTGGTACAACTAACCCCGAGGTTTTTTTTTATAGATTCTGTGAGTACAGCTCCCAAGTCATAATAAACATGTTTATGTTGGTTAAATTATCGTGTCAATGATCTTATCGAGATTATTGCATTATCGAGATTTTAATAAAACATGTATATCTTTTATTTTCTCAGATGCCGCGAAACAGAAAAAGATTAACGGATCGAGCCTCAAAGGACCTTTTAATATATGAGCAAGCATATGAAGATATCAAAATTGGTAGGTCGATACGTTCCTCAGCTCGGATGTTTGACTTGTGTCACGTGTCACTAATACGATATAAGCAAAATAAAGAAGCTGCGGATGCCACTGAGTGTCGTCCGGCTGCTGTAACAATGGAATACAAATCTGCCAATAGGGTTTTCTCGGAAGAAATGGAATCCCAAATGAAAAAATATTTAATGAGAGTTGCTGAAATATACTACGGCTTATCGCCGAAAGAAATACGATGACTTGCATATGAGTTAACGGTTAAATACAACCTAAAGAGACCTTCTACGTGGGATGTAAACGCTTTGGCAGGAGGAGATTGGTTTTCGGGTTTTATGAAGAGAAACCCAGAGTTGTCGATTCGATGTCTACAAGCAACAAGTTTATCCAGGGCAACGAGCTTCAACGAGAGCAATGTTCGGTCATTTTTTGACAAATTGGAAAAGGTAATGGACCGTAAAAATTTCGAAGCTAAAGACATTTATAATGTTGATGAAACTGGTGTGACTACCGTCCAAAAACCTGACAAGGTAGTTGCCAAAAGAGGAGTGCGGCAAGTAGGAGCCTTAACATCAGGCGAACGTGGAAAACTAGTCACAGTAACTATAGCAGTAAACGCAATAGGAAATTCTATCCCTGCCATGTTTATTTTTCCTCGTATTAAATACCACAATGCTTTTGTAAGATAAGGTCCAATTGGGTGTATTGGTACAGCGAACGCATCTGGATTAATGCAAGAAGACAGGAAAAATATTAAAAAAATTTATCGCAATATGTATATATATACATATTGTTTGGGGACAATTGTACCACGGGGACAATTGTACCACAATGTTTTCATACAAAATTTTGATTATTTTTTTTCCCTTTTTTTTGAGTTTAAAACATGCTATGGTGTTAATATATATTTGTAATGTCATTTTAAAATATTCCAATAGTTAAGGTTCTTGGTAACACTTCAACTGACGAATTCTATAAGAGTTTTCTTGTGGTCAGATAAATTGTATATTACGTTCAATGTAATTGAAATTTTGAAAAGTAATTTTATAAACCAACAAAAAAAATGTTTTTCCTCACCGAAATTATTAAAATTAAACAACTTTATCCATAAATTCTGTGTTTTAATTTAAATTCCGCTACTAGTACAACTAACCCCGGGGTAGGGGTCAGGATCTGTTCATGCGCTTATAGCGTAATTTCTATAAAATTTAGAAAAATCATAGAGTAAAAATTTGGTAGACAACTAAATTATCTGCCGTTGAGTATGAGTATTTTTTTCATAAAACTTATACCTAAGACGTAGAAAATGCTCAAAGTCAAATTGGTACAATTGTCCCCGGTCTCCCCTAGGTACATTTATGGATGAATAAAGAAACATTAACAAAAGAATATAAACAGAACATAACATTAATCGGCGACTTCAACAAAGATGTTTCTAACGAAAATAGTAACAAAACAAAAATTGAATTTATCAATCTTATGTCGGAAATGAATTTTATACTATGTATAAAAAATCTATACTAGAGAAATTACGGTTTAAAGTTCATCTTGTATCAATCACATATGGAGTAACACTAAAAATACCGACAAATGACATACGATAATATTAAAAAATAATATTACTGACCATCATACTTGCATCGATATACAACAACTTTATATTAATAATCACATTAATTCAGAATGCAATACTTTTACAAAAAAGTCACTAAACCATCATAAATTAAGCCTAAAAATAAGTACAGAAACGTGGCGTCCCGTATTAGAATCAACATGTGCTGAAACATGCGTAAATATTTTAATTAATATTCTATGCAATTATATTACAGCATCAACTGATGTTAAAACTATAAAAATTAAAGCAAAATTCAAAAAATTAAACCATTGATCTCACATGGCTTAGTCGTGTCTATTAGAAAAAAGAAGAAAGTTATATCGCTTAACAAAGAAATTTCCCTGAGATAAAAAATATACAAATATTATAAAAAAATTAGGAACAAATTAACCTGTTTACTAAAGACAACTAAAGAACTCTAATATACGGAAAACAATGAATAAAATAAATAGTAGAAAAACAAAAAAAAACACTAGTTAAAAAAATGAAAATCGGAAAAAATTCTATTGATGCCATAATGGAACCGAAAAAATGTTCTAATGCCTTTAATAAATATTTCGCAACGTCGGTCAAAATACACACATATACATATACATATGAGCTGATCCGAAGAGCAAACAAATTAGCTTGAGGAGGTAAGAAAATGATAAACATATTGAAATTATTGTAGAATTCTCAAAAATGTCCAAATTTTCAGCAAAACGCAAATTCAAAAGAGCGCTGAGCATTAAATAATTATTATAACAGATGAAATATTGAAATATTTACATAAGAAAAATAACTCGACATCGTGTCATCGTGTTTGATATCGTTCGGTGTCTTTGAGATATTGAAAAGATAATAAATACATTGATAATACAGAGTATGGAAAAAGATAATAAATTTCACGCTTTTAATATATTATTTCTACCTATCTACTTACATAATGCACGAAAAATGGTAAATTTTGATAATATTGAAAATGTAAACTCACTGTGTGTTATTATGGTGGTTCAAAAACAATGGCGTCCGAAATTTCGAAAATCGATACTTATAGGAAAACATAATTTAAAAAATATATAATCTTTTAAATTTCTTTATGATAAAAGGATTATGCAGATTAAAATGTTCAAAGTTCATGTATCGTTTTATTATTGTCAGGGTTGTCAGCAGTGAACAGTTTTTTTATGTTGAAAAACGGTAGCGACAGTTTTATCGATTTTGGGATAACATTTAAAAAAAAAACTGTAACTACCGCAATAAACCATGCAATAAACCCGCGTGAAATTATTCCAAATACGCATAGTAATTCGTGTAGTTCCTTTTTGAAACAATTAAACATTTCTAAAAATCACAGATTCCTGAAAATTGCAAATGTATGTTAATATATATGATTCCAGTGAATAAGAAAACTTCCTTAACTTAAGAAAAATTCCCTTAGCTGTGAAATTTTACCAAATTTCCCAGTTAAAAGGGAATCATGAATTCACTTGTGATTCTCTTATATGCAATATATATAAAAATGAATGTTTGTTTGTCCCTATAGACTCAAAAAACTACTATATATTTAGAGAGCGGTTTGAATGGTAAATGAAGTCGGGGACGTCCGACGACTTTACACATTATCTCTGCACTGGAATGAGATACGGAGTTGAATAAAAGTTGATATAATGTGGATTTTTGTTAATAGCAACAATGGGGTACACAGTAGTGAATGGTTGAAGTCGGGTACGCCCGATAAAGACATAGCACATTCAAGTAAAACAAAAACAAATATTTAAAAGTAGTGAGTTGTGGGGAACTACTCACCGGTTGTCAATTTCATGGTTTCCTGTATTTGTGTTTATTCTTCACACTTTTTTTGCTGTTTGAACGTAATTTTAAATCTATGATATCTTCTACATTGATTTAAATGATATGCAGTGAAGGGATATTTTGATCTAAATTAAATTTTATCTTTTCCAATAAATTATATTTAATTGGATAAGAAGCAATATTATATTGCTCAAAATAGTAAACTCATAATAACTCATTATACATGTGAAAAATAAAAATGATTACTTCGGGTTTTCCTGACTAGGGTTATCCTCCTCCGGATCAGACGCGGCCCGTGACTGTAATTACCAGCAGTGCATTTCACTTTTAACATGTACCTAGTCTGTAATTTAGGCGGAGCAAATTAATGAATGGGAACACCTACTGAAATTCATTCTATCTTTTAAGTTATATTTGTAAAATAACTGATTAAATAATACAAAATTTTGTTGAAAATAAAGGACACTCAATTCATCGTTGAAAATATAGCGAAACCGTTTGATTTCACCGCGAACGAGTTCCAATGTGTTAATGTTGTTGCGTTAACATTGAACATTAGTATTTCTAAGCGAATCCATTCCAAACGCATTGGATTACGCATGATCAAAGTGATGCAAAATTCACTCGCCGTCAAAGCACTTCGATAATGCACGGATGGGTTATGTATCTGCACTGCTCTAACACGTAATTTGACGTTAAGAGTGTAATCTGTCTCGCTCATGTCACCGTTTCGGCTACTTCGGGCTGTCTCGATACTGCCCGACGCTGTTTTAGTAGTATGGTAAAAGTTGGTTTTGTGCATATCTGGGTATGCACGACCGCTTGCTTTTGCGCGGGATTTTTTTACTAGAAGATAGCTCAAATAATGACCTGACGGGAATTACGAATTTCTTACATCGATCACTGGGGCACAGATGTCGTTGTAATTTGTTATGTGGAGATTGAAGACAAGCAGTGCAATGCACAAATGCACGTACCAAGGAACCGCCTCTGCTCCGGATTCTTAAGAGATAGATATGTAGAGACCGAGGGATTTTGAAACAAAGGTGAGTTGAAACAGTACCGATTTCTCCGAACTTAAAACCGTTGGCGAATTGGCAATGTCGCTTTTTAACCGTTTACCTCCGCCTGCTGGCTCGTCAGTTCGCTTCGGTGCCGCGAGTCGAGCGGTTGTGGAGTTGTGCGTGCCGTGTCTCAAAAATCGTCAAAAGTAAGTTTTTAACGTTTTTTTACGATTCCTATATTTTGATAATGGTTTTGTATTTTGGTTTAAGTTATATGTGTTTCGAAAGCTCATTAACTAACGATTTATTACATATGTTTGGTACAATTGATTTTTGTGTATTTGCTTCTTGATTGTAGATTAAATAAAAAAATGGGAGGTTTTTTCGTACTGAGGAGATTTGAAACAGACTGTTTCAACTCTCCTCGTTTTCAATTTTATTTATTTATTATTTTACGGGCACAAAATAAAATGTTTTTTTTGTTGATTTAATTTGTTTATTTTGTTTCAGAATGCCTACTTTTTATAAAAGAAAGACTGACAGAGGTATGACGAGTCTCGAAATATATGATCTCGCAGCAGAAGAAGTAACCTTTCGACAGAAAAGTCTCCGTGACGCGGCTTCGAGTCACAACCTGAACCATACCTCCCTCTACAGGTATATTAAAAAAAACTGCTTATGAAGCTAAGAAAATGGCGACTGCTCCAACGGTTGGATATCCCAAAAAGACCGTTTTTTAAATCTTCAATTTACCGGCTACTCCTCCTCAAATCAGCTACGAAACAGAAGACGTACCCAAGTCAGCAGAATACTCTGATAAGAATTCACCTGATCTGGCGATATCTGAAGTAATGCTTAATACTATCACGATGCCTTCAACCACTGAAGATATAATACCTGTAGCATCTACATCACGAGATATTTCAGTTACTGTGACAGCAATTCCATTCTCACCTGAAACTCTTAGACCCTTTCCAAAAGCTCCACTAAGGAAAAGAAATCAAACAAACAGACGCAAAGTGAAATCCGCTGTCTTAACCGACACTCCCGTAACGGATGAACTAGCTGCAATCGAAGCAGCTAGAACGGCTAAGAAAAAGGTGAAAAAAACTTGCTTTAAATAAACAAAAACAACAAAAAGATCAAAACCAGGCACTAAAATTAAAAAGGTCAAGGTTGTCAAGAAACGAAGACAGTGCAGAAGAAGAAGAATCCCTTTGCCTTTGTTGTTTAGAGCCATATTCAAATAGCAGAGCCAAAAAAAGTGGGTGCAATGTCTGGAATGCAGCAACTGGGCTCATGAAGCTTGCACTAGTGAGGAACTTTCTTATGTTTGCCACAACTGCTTTTCAGACTGACGTTTTTTATTTTCATAATATTTTTATTTTTGTTAGTTTGTTTTGTACCTACTTGAAAAGTTTAATTTTAATAAATACCTTTAAATTATATCATCATTTTTATTTTACAGCCCTTAATACTTCTCAAAAATCATATGTTTCAACTCTCCTCGACCCCTGTTTCATCTTACCTCGGTATGAGGGGAGTTGAAACAAGTTGACTTGTTACGGTTAAGTCGATTTTTAACCACAATATTTAACGCTTACAATTTCTTTATGTTAGTCATTCGCAAGTGTAAAGAATGACCTATCGATAGGTACTAATATCATACGATTTCTGTCTATAGTATTTGGTGTATGAAACAAAATGTGAAAATTGTTTCAACTCCCCTCGGTCTCCCCTACCATTGCGGACTTTTCTGTAGGCCTTTTTAAGATATCCAATTCTGTATTACATTATTTTGATGTATATCATAAGGTTTAGCCAGCGTTACCAATATAAGCGTCCGATAATATTTATTTACGACTTGTTACAAAACATCAATTTTCTCTGCTTCATATAAATAAAATATGTATTTATTATATGTACATATATGTAAAACTTCAAAAATAAATTTTCTAAATGATAGTGTAAACCCTATCAAAGCTTAGAAGAACTAAGCGCATTAACAGATAGATGCGGTGATTACTGGCCGGAGGGAATTGTGTTCCGAAGATTTATAGAATCGTGCATATCAACTAAACATCAAAATGAAAAGCAATAATTTCAGAATTATATCCGTGAACTGCAGATCGGTTCACAGTTCTGTAAAATTTATACATGATCTTTGCGAATTACACGATATTATAGTAGTTCAAGAAACGTGGTTACTCCCTACAGATATTGACTTCCTATCACATATACACCCGGATTTCAACAGCTTAGGAACCTCTGCCGTTAATATTGCCGATGGGCCACTCCTGGGAAGACCGCACGGTGGAGTAGGGATAATCTACAGACAAAATTTAAGGGTTACCGCAATCCCAATGCATAACTGTCGGATGGCCGGAATCGAGGTTAGTTTGATTACTGAAACATTAAGTATTTTTACAATCTACATGCCAACTTGTTCAACTGACAACTTTGAGGAATGTTCTAACTGCCTTGCCTCCCTACAAGTAATAATTGACGATAAAGATTTCATTAACACAATTATTATCGGAGATTTCAACGCTAATCCCGACTCACTCTTTGGATTGGAGCTAATCTCTTTCTGTCAAGAATTTGAATATGTATGTGCCGACATCGAATTATTACCTGCGCATTTTTACACCTATATCTAATTCAGTCGGTATCCAGGAAGAATTGGCCGGCTTCTAGGTTTCAGCATCAATGGCTAATTCAGTCGGTAGCCAGGAAGAATTGGCCAGCCTCTAGGTTTTCAGCATCAATGCAGCAGGGATTGGCCAGCCTCTAGGTGATCTCCGGCAGTGGGCAGTTCAGTCCGTAGCACGCAGGTATTCGTCAGCCTTTAGGTTGTAAGAGCCGGCACACTGAGACGCCAGATAATTGTAATATCGTGGCAGTGTTGGTTGTGGCAGGTTCGTAGCTTTCAGTAAGGACCGGTACACGGAGACACCAGATAATAAGGAAGTTGAGTCCATTTTTTTTATCAATGTTCGCATTCAGACTTAAATACTGGTATTTTTTTTTTTTTTTTAAAGTTTGTTTTCATAATTAAATTAATTCTCAAAGTTTAAATTTTATTAAGCCCGCCAAAACGAGCGGAATCCGAGCGGTAAGAGGCGGGGTGTGGTGTGACGTCATTAGAACTGTGAAAACCACGTCGCATAAGCATTTTGTATCGAAAAATTTGTAATTCTTCAACAAGGAATTCCAGTAATTTTTTTACCAATGTTAACCGTCTATTAGAATTGATGTTATTAAAAAAAAAGAAAATTGATTAAGATTTCATAGTTAAATTAATATTTTAAGTTAGAATATTTGCTTTTCTCGCCCGGTACGGTACTTGTACCGTATTGCCGTCGCTACTTGTTGACGTTCCCCGCGCGAATTCAGGACCACCGCGCAGAAAAGTAAAGACCAATAGTAAAATAACGGTTTACAGCCCAGTTCACTGTTTGACTTTTCTGGGCGGCCGGCGGCCTGAAGTGTATCACATGCTATGTGACATGTATAATAATAAAAACTTCTAAGTTATGCAATAAACAACATATTATTATAAAGCACTATACGAATATGTATCTTTAGAAATCCATTTCATATAATAATAACAACAAATACGTACATATATTTGACAAACCCAAATAAACCTTTGGCCTATACACCTCTTTCATCTAAACCGACCATCTCTCATGTAATAGAAAGAGATGCACCATAGGTGATCTGTTGTACGTACAATCACGACACATGTGACGTCAGAATTCTTTCGACCAATCGTGGAGCGTATACAGTCTATTGCTATTGAATGCTTTTTCAAGAACGTTTAACTAATTCTAAGAATAATAATATAGAAATATATTTATATATTTAGAATCGATATTTTTTGATCTACATGAACATATTTTTTATAAGTCAAAATATTTTTTACTCAACTTCCTTATTGTAATATCTTGATAAAGATTGTCAAGTAGCGGTCGGGCTTGGCTCAGCTATCCAGGACGGCAGTGTTGGTTGTGGCAGGTGACGAAGCTTTCAGTGCGAATCAGGAATGGTAATTCAAGTTATCAGGTGTTGCTTCGACGAGTTGTAAAAATTGAATGATAAATATATTGTTGGTTATAAGTATTTATAATCTTCCACAGTTGTTTGTGCGACGCCAGCTTGCAAAAACATGTTACAGTTTCTGTATAAATAATATCAGCCTGGTAACAAACAGCCTTTGAAAATATTTCGTTTTTAAAATAGGGTCATCATACTCGCGGGTGTGCAATTGATATTAAATGCAACAATATCATGTTTCATATGGTCGACTTGGCCTGTCGCCTGGTAAAATAATGTTTTGATGCATAAATCGAGTATTATTGGCATTTTCAACTGGTAAATATTGTGATTTGGTAAAAAGGCGGTCATCAAACTTGCGGGTGTTTACTTCAAGTTCGTAATACAGTGGGTACTGGGTAGCAACAACTCAATATAGTTGTATGATATGATGTTCGATACACATATTATGGTGTACATTGATTTGTAACTTTTGTATTTAAGGTTATAAAATTAACAAAAAAGAAGAACTATTAATACAAACTTAATATTGTGAAGGCAAAAAGAAAATAAAAGTACAGTTGAGGTTTCTCAAATACCGCCTCATTAGGCCCTGTGTTGAGGCAGAATTTTTCGTGTTAGTTCTTAATACCTTTGAACATACCTATACTTGTTAAGATGTATTTGCTCAATAATGTGGTGACTTCAATAACTGCGAATTTGGGTGAATGCACCGGTGAGGGTCCTTTTCTTATTTTTGATCCAAATTTTTACATTATCTTTAAATTTTTTTTGTGAATAACATTGTTTTATGCTGTCTGTAAGAATGTTGTAGAGTCTTGTCGCAAAGTATTTAAAGTTTCGTTGACCAAACGTAGTATGTGTTATCGGTATTTGTAGTAAGTTTTTGTTGTTGCTTCGAGTGCATCGTGTATTTGAACTTTTTTCGTAGTAATTATGTATATTTGAGTATAGATGAGTTAGGATAGTTTTTGCATATAGCTGCCGAACATCAAACACATTCATAATATTAAAAATTAGATTTGAGTCTGTAATTATAGGTAGCCTTAGAATTATTTTTAAAATTGTTTTCTGAGCCTTTATGATTGAAATAAAGTGGTTTAATGATATGATATGAAATAAAGTGGTTTAAAACTAAGTGTTTGTTTCATTTTGTATAATGTCAAGCCACAAAGTGTTTGCTTTCTTCGATAATTTAATAGCAGTGAGTACGACTGAAAAAGCAAAATTATATAAAATATGTTCTATTAAGTACAGAGTAATATCTCTCAATATTAATTTTTATCAACAATGCATCAAGTTAAAAGTCTTCCCTAACTACTTAAATTCAAACTTTAAAAGTGCCTCCATCGGTTCTTCTTCCATAAATCAAGCTAAAATGGCCTGGTTAAAAGAAGATTTAAAAAGTGCCTATAAACAACGAAATAATATTAAATTAAAAATTAAAATCCTACACACTGAACTGGTACATGATCTTCACCCAGTAGAATGGGACTTATTTGACGATAAAGTGAGAAATTATGTGTCTAAAAAAGGTTTTGAAAAACGTGTAACCTTGGAAAAGAAAATAAAAACCCTCTGTGAAATAAATAAATCAATTAATAAATCAACCATAATACCCGCAAAAAATTTTTACGACCGCGTACAAAATCTTTCGTCAATCCAGTTTCTCCCACAGGAGATGACCCTCCTGTCGAAAGGTTTAAAATATAACCTCAACTACACCGAACGCAACTATAGTGATGCCATTGAAAATGTTGCAGTGGATGTGGAAACGGCGTTACATAAAGCTCCACGAAAATTCCAGTATCAAAGTGCAGAAGTGCTAAAAGACCTTATCCCCAAAAATATTCCCTCATTCAATCCAGAAACCCTCCATGCCAAGACCATTCGAAACAAGCTAAATACCGAAAACTTAATATTAACAAAGGCCGATAAAGGCAACACTGTAATAATTATGCCCAGAAGTGAATATAACTCTAAAATTGGAAATTTTCTTAACAATAAAGCGTTTGAAATATTACGTTCAGACCCCACTAATAAATACCAACAACATGTAAAGAATGCTTTGAAAGACTGTAAAAACCCAGTTTTCATAGATTTGTCATATGACAAAGTTAAATTACTCACTAAAAACCCTAAAATCCCCAGGTTATATGGGTTCTTAAAAATCCACAAAAGTGACTCACCAATTCGCCCAGTAGTTGCCTGCTGTAATGCCCCAAATTTTAAATTAGCCTCTCTTGTTACTAATGTGTTTAATAATTCCAATGTGTTTTCCCCTAATTATACAATTAAAAATTCCATAGAATTGGTGAATCATTTGAAAGACTTAGTTCTCCCATCTAACTCTAAACTCATTTCATTTGATGTTATAAACTTATTTCCGAATATCCCTGTGTCTGAATGTAAAACTTTAGTATCTAACTTACTTAATAATTCCCATTTATCTAACGACCTCTCTAATGATCTCTCTCGCCTTTTTAATTTGTGTTTAAATCAAAATTATTTTAAATTCAATAATGTAGTGTACCAACAAAAAGATGGCCTTGCAATGGGATCGCCCACCAGCCCGGTATTAGCTGACATATTCATGGATAATATTGAAAACAAGATATTTGAATCTAAATCCCCTTTGTTAAAAAATGTTCTTTTGTGGAAACGGTATGTCGACGATATAATTTGTATTTGGACGGGCTCAGACCGTCAACTCAACACCTCCCTATCACTCCTTAATTCCTTCCACTCAAAAATCCAGTTCACACTAGAGATAGGCGTAAACTCCAACTTAAATTTTCTAGATCTCTCTTTAACCATTATTAACAACAAAATTAGCTTCAACATTTATAGAAAACCTACATTTACCGACACTATAATACATAATACCTCCAACCACCTTATGTCACATAAACACTCCTCTTTCCACAGCATGATTCACCGGCTTGTTACTATCCCCTTATCTAATAATAATTTTTCTAATGAACTACTTACAATTAAACAAATAGCCATCAACAACGGATATGACCCCGGTCTAATTGATAAAATCCTCTCAAAAAAACTTCGCCGAATCACAACAAATAAATTCCTATATAATGCCCTCCCAACTATTAATAATAATAATCCTGCCACCCAATGGCGTAGAATTTTGTATATAAGTAAATTGTCTTCCCTTTGCATATCTAAACTTCCTTCAGAAATAAGGCCGGCCTTCTATACTAACAATAACTTAGCAAAAATTTTAATTAATTCTAAAGACAAAGAGGATCAATTAAGCCACTCTGGCATCTATAGACTAAATTGCAACGATTGCCCAGCAACCTATATAGGAAAAACCGCGCGAAATATAAATATTAGAGTTAAAGAACATATCAGGTGCTTAACAAACACAGGCTTCTCAGAATTTGCTGAACATTTAATCAATACTAACCACACATTTAATAAAAATACGGGAGTCCAAATAATTCATAAAAAATAAAATAGGAATACGCCTGAATAACTTAGAAGCTTTGGAAATCTCTAAATCAACGAAAAATAATTCCCAAATTTTAAATAAACAGATAGAATTAACCAACAGCCCGATTTTAAAGTTGTTTCCTTGTTCCAACCTAACCCATAACCCCCACCCTTCCTTTGGTCCTCCCCCAACCCCTCCCCCTACCCCTTCCCCACCCCCTCCACCAACCAGTCTCTGATGTTCTTTCCCTCTACTACATACTTTCTCTTTCTTTTATGTTTACCTTATACCTTACTCTGTATTATGATTTAGTATTATATTTTATTGTCCTGATGAAGATTGAGTCCAATCGAAACCGGTCGACGAATATAACTCGAAATAAAGTGGTTTAAAACTAAGTGTTTGTTTCATTTTGTATAATGTCAAGCCACAAAGTGTTTGCTTTCTTCGATACTTTATGATTGGGTCTAGAGCAGATGAAGTGCCGCCTCCCCATGCTATGATACCATACTCAATAATAGATTGGCAGACTGCAAACTAAATCATTTTCAGGTGTTGAAAGTTGAGAAAGTTTCGTATGATTCTGAAAAAGTGCATGGTTTTTAAACTGTTAAGGCGTATTAACCAGCGGCCGCGAATTCGAATTTGGTCAAAAGACGGTCTCGCGATCGGACGTTATTTTAGAACGAGACAGAAATACCATAATCATTCCACTACCAGCCGTACACCCGCGCGGCGGTCGAAACCTACAGCATGGTTCCGATGAAATAACAATTATTGTGTTTGAATTTTCGGTTGTAGCTTTCTTCCTAATAAGTAGTTACATACATATTTGTAAATTATACGTCGGAGTGCGTAAACATAAATAAATACAAATGCAGTTCGATGACATAGTAGGTACAAAATAGGTAGGTATTTGAATAAACATTTTTTTTTTTAATTTTTCAAATATTTTTATTCACTTGTTTTTTTTTAAATTTTATTTTGCATAGGTTTTACAAAAGTGATTACCATTATGTTTGATTTTAAAAAATCTCTCGTTTTACATATTTATCCGTTTGTACGATAGGTATTACCAGTAAGTTTTATTTCTAATACCTACTTAAAGTAAGTATGTCAAAATAACCTCGTTTTTTTTCTCGTAAAACAAGAAGCTCAATTCACAATATGAAATTATGTACTTTATGTACTTTGGCATAAGTTTTAACGTTTATACATGGAAGATCGATGACAGACATAAACTCCTCTAAATTTGAAAAACCGCAACCGATGCTCATGATTCCCGAAACAACTGCGTGATTGATATAAATTTTGTCAACAACTTTAAGTTCCGAAAAAAATATAAATGTTGCATTGCACATGTTACATTTTATTGAATTTTTACTAAAGAAACCTTGCCGCGTTTCTGCAATAAAACACAAATTTAAAATTGAGCATCCGAATATCTGACCATGAGTGGCTATATTTTTGAGCTGTTCAAAGAAAAAGGCCATATCAAAGATTCGACGTCCACTCATTGAAAAGTTTGTTTTTTTTCTTCTTCATTTTACTTTCTTCTTGCTGTCTTGTGTCAGATTCAGGCAGGTAATGTTCATCAACTGATACAGCTCCATTAATCTATGAAATAAGTAAACAATCAGGTAATAAGCTCGTCCATAAACACGCAATGTAAGCGATCCAATGTTCCCACGCGCAACTTGCACATTTGTCTCCAACAGGTACGCAACACAAGTAAATTCAGAATCAAATTCATTTTGATGACGACCTACACAGATTATTGATTCTAAATTTATATTTTAGTAAAAATAATAGCAAGTAAGTTAGAAAGAGAAGACGACATTGGATTCATTAAATAAATAAACAAAGATAAATATTTGGAGAGTTCTTTGTGCGTTGGAAGGCGTATGGCCATCTTTTCCAGCTTTCCAGAGTTATCTAGTTATCTTTACAGTTTCTTATCTGGTGAGCACAGATGCCGATCGTATGATCAAAACGAGATCTCACCAAAAATACGGTGAGAATTTTATTACAAACAACAATAAGAGAACAGAATTTTATTACAAATAAGTTTACATGGAAATGGAATTAATCTCCTTCGAAGTACTGTGCTTGACTAGAGATATACTTATCCCAACGTTGAATCCATGACTGGAAACATTTTACCATGGGTTACCCGACACCGTGTGTACAACTGTACAAGGTACTGTTGCATACGTGTGGCTCGCGCAACGCCGGGTATTAAATTATGGTTTACGATTATCGCGGTAATTACAGTTGAATCGGTCACCGTAATATACCATGCATTTCCCGACACCATGTGTACAAGGGTATGGTTTTGTGCGTGTAACTCGCGTAATGCCGAGAATTATTGATATTTTATAATTACCGCGATATTCACGGTTTCAGTCACCGTAATTTCACCACGAGTTTCCCGACACCGTGTACACGTGGTAATGTTGAATGCGCGTAAATCGCGCAACACCGGGTAGTAAATGCTTGTTTATAATTACCGCGGTAATTAGAGTTGAATCGGTCACAGTAATATACTACGCGTTTCCCGACACCATGTATATAAGGGTATGGATTTGTGCGTGTAACTCGCGTAACGCCGGGAATAATTGCTAGTTTATAAATACCCCGATATTCACGGTTTCGGTCACCATAATATCCATGATTCACAATATATTGTAGGTATTACCTATTTACATAATAAAATATTAATGTAAATTACACATACCGACGGAATTTTAGAGACAATATTTGCTTCAGAATCACAATCATTCGTTGGTAGTTGATTATTTTCCCTGAAAATTTAACAACACAAAATTATCGCTAAATGTTATAAAAAATATATGCGTATTCTGACTGATTCGTTTGAACGACCCTGTAGCATATAGAGTACGTACAATGTACAAGGATAATTAAATATGACTAACCCTTTTTTTTCTGCAAATATTTCTCCCATGTACGTTTTTGATGACGAAATTTTTGTTTTCTTATAAAACTTTTGTCCGATAGTATTTTTCTCCCATTTTTAAACGAGGAATTTCGTTAAAATATTATTTACTAGACCGGCACGAACCAAACGACGTGAGTGGTTCATTTATGCAAACGACCATTCACCGCCCTGTCGCAGCGGATACTGACGAAATTTCGGTTTGCGCCGTGGTAATCAGAAACAACGAACAAACAACAAACGCACATCGAAATTAGTTACTATTATATACTTTAAGAATATATTTCTTGGTCATAAATTATTTTTAATGTTTCAATAATATCATAGTAAATTATTTTTGTAAAAAAATCTCAACTATACCAATTTGTAAGGTCATAAATAAATAGTCAAATTGAGGGATTTTCGTCACAAAACGCGTCCTCGGAATTATTTATTAGTAATTTTATTTGAAATAAAAACAAAATTCTTATACATACATATGATAGATAATTTATTGATTGCTTATACAGTATTATTATATGATTTGAAATATTTGTTGTATGATACAACTTTGCCTTTGAAAATGCAACAAATCTGCACATCGTCCAACGGTAACACTTTATCATGGTATGAAAATAATATTATTTTCCAAAATTTTATATCTTACTTTACAAGATAAAATAACGATCTTTCGAAATCAATTTGTGTTTTTTTCTAGAAAAGTGTCCATACGTCTAAAAGTGGCCTCAAAAATGCCAAATTTCAGGTCAAGTCTACCTATTTCGCCTTAAACATGAGCTGTAAAATCTCGTGCAACATACACGGAGAGACGAATCCAGAAGTAATTGCAAACATTTTTAAAGAACATTTCGCAACTACCACGCCAACTATCGACTCAAGTGAATCACATTTAACTGCTTATGATGATATCGATCCCACCGTCACAACTAACATGATAAAATCGGCCATTAGTAACATGAAATCTGGAACGTCTGCAGGGCATGATGGTTTAAGCACCGAACACGTCAAACATGCAGGGGCAGCTATTATGAAACTTCTGGTAACACTGTTCACCGACATCATAAAGAGTGGCTACCTACCCAAAGACATGACAAAGAAAATTATCATACCGATGAAAAAATCCACGCTGGCAGACATAACTTTACAGGAAAACTACATACCGATATCCATCGCCACGGCCATCGCTAGAATATTTGAACGAGTTCTCTTAGATCAAGTCGGATACCATATGACAACGAAAGATAATCAGATGGGTTTCAAGAGAGAGTGCTCTACTGACTCAGCTATATTTTGCGTAAAAATAACGTTAGAATACTACAGGAAAAAAAACAACAACTTACGCATGCTTTCTGGACCTTAGTAAGGTATTCGAAAGAGTTTCCTACCCCTTATTATGGAAAAAAAACTAAAGGAAAGAGGGATACCATGGAAAGTGGTAAAAATTCTCGAATCATGTCACCGTCAGTAGGAAAACCTTGTAAAGTGGAAAGATGGAATCTCAGAACCCTTTTTCTTGAAAAGCGGGGTCAGACAAGGAGGATGTATGTCCCCAGTACTGTTTAACTTATACATGGACGAATTAACAAACAGGTTAAACAATGCTGGAGTGGGCTGCCACATCGGAGGTCTATGTGTTAGCAATATGAGCTACGCAGATGATATGGTTCTGATGGCACCGTCAATACGGGGAATAAGAATTCTCCTGAAAATCTTTGAAGAATTTGCTCACGACACCAACATGATCTATAATGCGAAAAAAACAGCACTGTTGGTTATAAAACATGAGGAAGGCCCAAAAAACATTCCCCCCGTCTTATTGAATGGTGAGATTCTGAAAACAGTAGAACCCACAAAATATCTAGTACATGTCATCAACAACAAGACGGATGATGAAGATATTGACAGGCAGAGGCGTGTACTGAGTATAAAATGAAACATGCTCAGTAGAAGATTTCGGCTCTGTAGTCCACGAGTGAAAAGGACGCTCTTCATAGCCTTTTGCACCACCTTGTACACATGCGAGCTCTGGGCTAATTTCAAGAAAAGAACAATGGAAAGGTTTCAGGTGCCATATAACAAAGCTTACCGATTGATGTTCGGACTCCCCAGGCACTGCAGTGCCTCCTCAATGTTCACAGAAGGGATTTACAGCTCTGTTAAGAACCAGGATTACAAGACTGAAGGGAGGGATAAACCATTCCAGAAACATTCTTATCATAGAATCCCGTCTGACTTCAGGATCGAGCATTGAAGACCATTGGAGAAAGATACTTGCTCCCACAATCTTAGATCCGATGGATTCCCGTGCTTCTCTGATTTAATTTTTTTTTTAAATTTTTAATCTCTTTTTATTTATTTTACTGTATGTAAATACTATCTGTACTTTTACCCTCTATGGGATGTGTGGGATTGCACTAACCTCCCCACATCCTAGAATAAAGAATTGGTACTTTGGATATTTGTACAGTTCGGCAATCATACATTTACACAGAGCAATATCAAAAATTTTCTTAAGGGCTTCATCATAAAAATAATCCTTTTGCTTATGTTTGTTATACTTTCTTGTTTATAATATTTTTTTGTATTATTTACTGATGGCTAACGACAGAAATAAAAACTTCTTACCAAATATTTTCTACATGTTTTTCTAATATTTCATAAATTTCTCTAATTGAAACCCTTTTTTTGCATTATTCAAGAATAATAAATCGTTTTTCACCAAAAATGGTACTAAGTAATTTTACAACAAGTAAAATGTGGTATTTAAACTGTTCTGTTCACCAAATACAGAACACGATACATCTTTTCTTGTGTTTAGAATTTTTTAAGAAAATAAGTGTGGAATCGAGAAATTGATGCGCGGGAGTGATTTTGAGTTTCAGACAGTTAAGACAAAATTTGGGACTGTTTGTTTTAACAAAGGTCACTAGAATGAGTTGCAAGAGCGAGGAACAACGTATGTCACCATAAATAGTCATAATAAAAGTTACTGGAATTGCCCTTTGTGAAGAGCTCTACTAACAAATAAAAAATCACTCCACCCGAAGGCGTCATCGCAGGTCAATAAAATGTTGTGAATTTTCTTATATGTTAAGGTAATTCTTTAAACATTTACATATTTAGTAAGAAGAAAATATTTACATATTCCCAAGAAAGGTGACCGCTCCAACCCGGCCAACTACCGCCCCATAGCGATCACATCAGTTCTGTCCAAAGTGATGGAACGAGTGATCAACGACAAACTGCTCACATACCTCGAGAAGAACAAAATTATCAACGACCGTCAATACGGATTCCGGCGGAACCGCTCGTGCGGTGATCTTCTCGCGTATGTGACGCATGTTTGGGGGCGGTGCCTGGAACGTCACGGTGAGACCCAAACGGTCGCACTAGACATATCCAAGGCCTTTGACCGGGTCTGGCACCGAGGACTTGTCAACAAATTGCATTCTTACGGACTTCCCGCATCCCTGTGTACGTGGATTGCTGACTTTTTAAGGGATAGGTCGATTCAGGCGGTTGCTGACGGTTTCACCTCTTCCTCGCACTCCATAAATGCTGGCGTCCCACAGGGATCGGTTCTGTCTCCGACTTTGTTTTTGTTGCACATCAATGACCTTTTGACATGTGCACCGATTCATTGTTACGCGGATGACAGTACAGTTCATGATAACTTTTTGTTTGACAGGCCCCCAAAGGGCACACAAACTCTAACGGCTCGGAGGGCTTTGAAGCAGAGAATGGACGGTTATCTCGAGAGTATTTCCTCCTGGGGTAAAAATAATCTCGTCGAATTTAATGTTTCAAAGACCCAATCCTGTCTGATTACGTCTAAAAGGGATCCAAATGATAATCTAGTCTCCTTCAACGGAATCAATCTTCCGAACAGGCCTTCCATTGATATGCTTGGTGTAACTATAAGTGACCAGCTCAGGTACGGGGGCTCCATCGAAGCCAGAGTAAAGTTGGCCTCTCAGAAGCTGGGCGTACTGTACAGGGCCCGCAGATACTTTAATAGTACACAACTGCTCACCCTGTACAAATCGCAAGTGCGCCCTACTGTCGAATTTGGCAGCCATCTCTGGTCTGGAGCCCCAAAATACCTGAAAAAAACCCTTGACTCTGTGCAGAAACGGGCGGTCCGTTTGATAGATTCCCCAATCTTAACAAACGGACTGCAATCTTCAGAGCACAGGCGTCAGGTAGGTATGCTGTCCTTGTTCTATCGGTATTACAATGGAAGATGCTCTGAGGAACTAGCGTCATTGATCCCTTCGGCACCGGTGCGTAGTCGGGATACACGCCAAACGCGCGCCCAACATTTGTACACAGTTGACACTTGTCACATGAGAACGGGTCGCTTCTACGATTCGTTCTTAAGTTCAACAGCTCGGCTGTGGAACGAACTGCCGGCCTCTGTGTTTCCTCCCTCCTACAACATGGGACTCTTCAAGACCCGTGTTCACTCCTTCCTCTCCACAAAAAGACCCTCCACACAGCATCCCCAAAGATGACATAGGCCCTGAGGGAAATTATTTTCTTCAGGGCCTCCTGTGTGGAGTAAATATAAAAAAAAAAAAAAAAAAAAATCTTCGCAAAATCGACAGCTTACATTTTATCATTTTGTAAATGTTAAGTATAAAGCAAAAATAAAACCAATTACGGATTTCCTTCTTGTAACTTTACCTCTAATAAAAAATACGAGAATTAAAAAATTATCAAATTTTTAAGAAAATTATACAAATATTTTATGTTTCTTGATTGAAAATTTCTTAGTTATATTATTAAAAATGACGGGATAAAACATTAAAAGTTCGATTCAGAATTATGTAAAACAATAACAAAACATTTCAATAATATTCAGAAAAACTTTTTTTATAGATATCACATAGATCGTTGACAGTTTTATTGGTAACCAAAGTAGGCGATGACGCTAACACGGCTCGACAATCTTTAATGAGGAACTTTTCTCTCCACTATATCATATTTATTGACGAGATATAGCTTATTCTGACCTTAATCAGAATCACAGTGGTGGAGTTCTTGTTGCAGTCTAAAATAAATTAATTTCGGATCAAAAATAAAATGGTGTTCTTAAAAGGAAGGTTTATAGGTAACCATTCCACTTCCTGTTACAAAAATATACATTGTATATTATCTCTTCCCCCTTATAATAAAATGTTTTGAATCTTTCATTACACCTTAACAAAGTATTACACATTATGACAGCCAACAATATTTATTAAGACAAATAAAGTGGTTTAAAACTAAGTGTTTGTTTCATTTTGTTTAATAATTATCAAATGCTAATTCAAAACGTTATTTCTTAAACGGACGACACATAGTAAAGGATCAGGTAGTGTGAAACCTAAAATCATAATCAAACAAACAATTTTTTTAATAATAGTTCGATACAAAAATAAATAAATTAAAAATTAAAATAATAAACTATTTATTCTTTCAATGTTTCGATAATGCCCTAGTATAAATAGATAATGTAAATAGTGTTTTGGTGGTTCCTGGCCATCTTATTCAAGGCGCCTTATCTGAATAATAATGCTTTTAAATTTTGTTACGAATTAAAAACCATCATTTTTTTATAATTTTGTTAAAAATTCAAAGCTTGACAAGAGTGTTCCAATCAGTAGGGGTTCATTCCAATCGGAATGTTAAAACCATCAGGAGTGAACTTAGTGAATGGGAGATGAGGGAAAGAACAGTGGTTTTGTTATCCCTTTTACACACCCTCTTCAAACAAAGGGTTCTATGGGAAAATAACTTCGGTCTGGCCTTGAAACCCATTTGGAACCGTCACGCCCAACTATGATTATAGAAAATAATTTTGTGGTTGAATGCTCAGATCTCATTGGTTAGAGAAAAATGATTAGTTTGATCTCTCGCTCTCTACCATAGTGACTTGTGTAACAGAAAGATGTTGTCATTTGAGTATTGTTTTAAGATGAATTTTCTTGTGCCTATGTAAAAAAATGTTACTTGCTGAAATTCTTCGTGGTGGAAATATAAAGCCATGCTGTGTTTTTGTATGCACAAACAGATATTTGGTTCGACATAAATTTCCGAATTATATAAGTAAGGAGAGTCAGTTTCGGGAATGGTCATGGAGAATTTCCAGATACGATAATATTGAAAATCCGATGCTTAATATAAAGCAAACATACGGTATACGGCGCGTTACACGCCATAAAAGTCGAACATTATGTGTTTAAGCTGTGGACCTTTTATAACATAATCAATTATTCTTTGGCAATGAGTTTTATAAAGGTATAAGGGTACTTACGGAAGTGGAGGAACATTCACTTGTTGGGATGCACTTGGATTCCACTCTAGTTTTGGTATTAGCAAAACTTTATTTATTGCGATGCGTTAAGATGATTTTATGTTTTTTTGCGATGAGATACGTTATGGGTAATAATGTTCACCTCGCGTCATGGCTGTTGGTTTTTGACTGACTCCCAGACAAAGAGGAGAGGTATGAAGGAGAGGAAAACGGGGTTCAGGAACAAAATTCATTGCCATAAACAATTCTCTATAAAACGACAATTAGCCATTATTTGGCGTAAACATTATGAATTTTAGCAAAAGAGAAATATCTACGAATATATAAGAAAAGAAATAATTTTCACGAAAGCGAAATATCTATAAGTCATCAAGATGTATATAATTCAAATCAAGTTGAAATTGTGACGAAGTCCTGTACTTTAAGACAGGCAATATTTAACGATTCAACTCAGAACTTGTAACATTAATAATTTATTTATGAAAATTCTGTGTTCTACCTTTTATCCATATTTGTTTGTCATTTATTTTTGGATATTAGGTAATTATTTATTTTAATATTTTTGCTGTTACTATGAATTAAAAAATCCAATCATGTAATTTTTGGTCATCTTGCTTGATTATGTATTAAATAAAATTAGCATATCTCAGAATAGTTGTACAATAAAAAATATAAATGCTTATATTTTTTCAGTCTTACTCATAATGAAATCCCTAATACGACGATACCCCGTATTAGCTATACAGGGGTGGGGGCCTATACTGGTCAGATTAAAAATCTTTACTCATAATCATAAATTTTCCCAATATAGCTCGACGGCTGGATTATAGAATATGATTTTTTTACAGTAGCAACACTTGAAAAATTTGGCATTTCGCGGCGTGTTGCCAACTTCACGTTTATTCATATGTCAAAGAAGTAATCCAAGAGTTGGTTTGTTTATCTTTGAATAACCTAAAAATGGATAACGTTGACATTAATTTGGAGGTAGAATTAAAAAGGCGCAAGCTTAACAAAAATTGGGGTGACGTTGAAAAGGTTTGTTAACTTTTATCTTGGCTCTAATGTTTTGTTTACTTGTTTGAAATTAGTGTAAGTATAATGATTGTTTTCCTTGTAGGCCTTGTTGAAGGACTGTGTGGCTGAACAGGTGAGGGCTGTAGAGAATAAAAACTCGGACAGTAACACCCTAATTGCCAAGAGGGAAGCTTGTTTTACTAAAGTAAGTATACCTCCATAATATATCCGCATTGTTAACTTTTCTACAGATTAAACTTTAAGTTTGTCGCTTCGTAGCTTTGACATCCATTTCAAATAAAAAAATTATCATAGTATAAAATTAATTAGGTAAAGGTATGCATACCACATAATTAATAGCACACTATTTTTCAGATTTAACACACTAAGTGACCAAAAAAGAGACATGGGTCAGATACAAGCTCAATGGAAGATGCTCAAATTGGCTTGTAAGAGCCAATTGAGCCGGTATAGGAGGGAAGTGATGGCAACAGGTGGAGGTCCCCAACCACCAAGTCCTTCGCAGGATATTCTCTCGATGGTAGATTTGTTACCACATGAATTCGTAACGGACAAAAATGTTGATGATAGCGATTCAACATTTAAAGCAAAGGTAAATATCTTTTTATCGAAGGAAGCAAATACTTTGTGGTGTGACATTATATATTAAATGGAAAAACACACTTTTTATATGAATTAATATTTAACAGCCAACCAGCATTATTTTTTTCAAAAGATAAGTTGATAGTAATATTATTGAAATATTGATGGTTCTGTCTATATTTAAACTTATGTAAATCTTGCTTTAATTGTGGGAGTTATATTGGTAATTGTGTTTTATTATTACAGATGAATTTTCCTACATCAACCCCTCACTCCTCACTTTATCTATATTTCATATTTTCGTTTACATTTATTAATGTTCTTCACTGTGCTATATAAAAATGTACAGACGTACATCAAATTGATTTCCTTGTAATATAAATAGACCAGCTCAACGCCCATGTAAACATAATGAGGAAATCTATAAATGGTTTCTCAGTTAGGTGAATTACACACTATAAATTAAGCACGTTGTAAACTGATTTCCCTAAAATAAAAATAAATAAACAATATTGATCATACCTTAGTCTTATTATTATATCTTCATTATTGTGTAATATGCATTTGTGTCGCAGGTACATTATACTACTGAGTATGTACATTTTTTCAGCGTAATATAATTATATATGTAGATACAATCATATCGAGTACATACTAATACATTTAAAAATGTTGATCAATGAACACCTGTCTAGTAGCATTTCCAATATGATTGATTGGGGCTACTTGTTCATTTGGGGCTACTTCCATGAAACCACCACCACCTGCTTCTGCTCCTGCACCCTCATCCTGTTCTTCATCATCATCTATTCCAAATTACAAATCATAGCATTAGTACATACAAAACTCTAATGTAAGGAATATCTAAAAACTGACATATTATATTATGTTTCATTTTAACACATCTTTTATTTTGAGTTGTATTCTTACCTAACTGAGGATCATTCATATCGATGGCAAGACAATGGAGAACAGCAAGAGCTACGATAGTTGTCTTGATGGTATCGAGAGATCCTGACATACCCCGCAGCAGGCAACGAAATCTCTGTTTCCATACCCCAAAACATCTCTCCACCGTGTTGCGAGTAGATATTTGAGCCCTGTTATACGCCACTTCTCTGGGGTTTCTTGGGTTCCTAACTGGGGTGAACAGATATGGTGTACAGGCATAACCTCCGTCTCCCAACAGTCGTCCGTTGAAGTGACCTTCTTCAAACCTCTGCTTGATGGAACTTTCCCGGAAAATACGAGCATCGTGAGTACTGCCTCTCCAATGAGCAACAATATCCATAATTTTTAGATCTGCATTGCACACCACCTGGAATGAATTTATTCATGCAATCAATGTTGGTTAATGTTTATATTTCAGACACGTATTGAGGTTAACACTTTACAAACCTGGACATTTAAGGAATATATCCCCTTTCTATTGATGTAATATTGGCCGGCATCACCCCCAACTTTCCTTATTTTAATGTGTGTGCAGTCAATGGCACCCATTACTCCAGGAAAACGTTTTATTCCTTGGAACTTTGCAACTGTTGATTGTTGCTCTTCAATACATTGTGGCATTTTAATGTACTGTGGAGCAAGGCGGGCAAATGCAGTTGCGACCCTTTTGGCAATACGGGACATTGTCTGTTGACTAAATCCATGTAAATCTGCACAATCATCTTGTATCTTGACATTGTATCAGACAACAATAATACCGCTGTACAGAAACACGCTGTGAATTTCGTTCCTGTTTAAAATCAAACAAGTAAATATTCTAAACGTATTGGACAAAAAATAGTGCACTAATATATACGGAATTGCAGTAGCAGTGTAGTAAAGAAGTGTCAAGCTGTACTAGTACATCTGTAATAACCTAAATCCGAATTTTTGAAAAAAAAGTTTGCTCTCAAAACATTTGATAAACAGCGATTACTCGGTAATAGGCCAGTGTTGAACTCAGTTTGTGTGTGTGTGTGTGTACGTGCTACGACGTTCGACCGCCGACCAACATCGTCCACGCAGGGCCGCTAAACCTCTTACCGCTCTACATTTCGAAGCAGTACCATGGACACCAGTGACACCTTTTCTTTCATCTCTGCGGCAAACCAAATTAAAAATTCCTTACAAAATACTATAATGGACCCAAGCAATAAGTTTACAAAAGAACAAATGGGGAAATTGTCACCAAAACTCACAGAACTGCTAGGGAATATAAGCCTTGTTGCTACCAAAATGGGCTTTCTGGAGAATAATCAACCTGCTGATATAAAAAAACAAAAAAATATAAAAAACAAGTACAGTATCTTAATTACTCCAAAAAATAAAGATACATCAACAGAAATACAAAATAAAATTAAAAGGCACTTTAAAACCAGCCAATTAGGAATATGCATTGAAGGCTTTAAAAAAATCTCCCAAAATCGAATTGTAATCGATTGTGTTAATAAAGAAGACGCTAAAAAACTACAAACTTTAATTTCTAAAGATCTACATGATATTGACTGCAAAGAATTAACAAAGAAAAAACCAACAATGATATTCAAGGGAATTTTCAACGACTTTATCAAAGAAGATTTTACTGACGATATCTTGAACAAAAATGAGGATATCAAAATTGTAACGCAAGAAACAGAAAAAAATTCTATTTTTAACATAAAAACAATAATTAAAAACAAATACAATGACACCGCTAACTACATAGTAGAAGTAGATAGCACAACCAGGAAGATTCTATTAAATAAAGAAAAAATAAACATTGGCTACCAGCGAGTTACGGTTGGCGACGCCTGCCCAGTAATACAATGCTACTTCTGTCTACGTTACGGACATACATCAAGAAACTGCAACCAGAAAGAGAAAAACAATTCGCCTTCCTGCTCGCACTGTGGAGCTGCTCACTTGTTCAAAGAATGTGCCTCAACAAATCAACCGAGGTGTGTAAACTGCACTTTTCAAAATGACAGATTTCAACTGTCATTTCCTACCAATCATAATGCGAATGATAAAACCAACTGTTTATATTATAAAAAAATTCTGGCATTCGCACAACAGAAAATTGAATACTAATTTGGATTCAAGGTATATTTTTCATAGTAACTCATGTTTATTGTCAATATATTATGCATGTACCTGCACTTTCAAAATTTTAAAAACTAACAAAATTAATAATGCTATGACATATTCTTTAAAAAAACATGATGTTCCCTATCAATCTCCAGTATATAAAACAAGTATACTTACTATTAAAACTGAAAATTCTAAGAAATATTCAAAAATGATACTAACAATTAAAAAAAAATGTCCATAATCAAACAAACTGTCAATATTACAAAAAAATACTTGCTCTCACGGAACAAAAACTGGAATATTGTTATAAATTTTAAAGATGTCTATAAAAATATTTCATATCTATTCTCAATGTCTTACAAATACGCATGTACTTTTGAATATCCACAAGCTACAAAAAATAATAATAATATAGTCTATACATTAAAAAACCGACAAATCTTTCATCATTCTACATACTTTAAAGTCAGGATATATGTATTTAAAACCAAAAAATTTAAATCATTCTCTATATTGAAGATAAAAAACCTAAATATTTTCTTCATGATAACACATCTCTACTTACTACACTTTTATGTTTATTTTTACAATTCATTACATCTACGTTCTACATTTGTATATTCCTACCAGAAAATAGAAAATACAATAACAATCCACAACTGCATTTATCGAATGCTAGTAAATTACAGAATACTAAAGTCTAATTATAGATATATTAATTTGTCAAAATTATTATTATATACATTACTAACCCATATATCATGCTGCCAATATTCTATATGCAATAAATCTCTACACTATATGTTCACTTGTACTATTGATATATTCTTACAAACGCTATTTTTTATTGTAATTATTATAAAAAGAAGAACGAATCAAATTAATTATTGCTGTCAATTAAACAAACACTCACTATGTCTCCGAGTATTATCTAAACATAAAATAAATCTTATAGAAAAAATCAAAACCTACAATTTTAGATATGAACTGAAATCGAGCAAGAATAGTGTTACACTAATTATGAGCATTATTACTTATTCATTTACTCGTAGAATTTTATATACATATTTTATCACACCTAAATAAATACAATGGAAAATTTTAACTTAAGCGAAATTGATAAAAATCTAAATATAGAAAAATACGTATGTGAAGCAGCCAGTGAATGCAATAAGATCTATGACAATATAATAAATAGACTAACAATCTTGCACCTAAACATTAGAAGTATAAATAAAAACATGGATGAACTTTTGGTATCCCTAAATACATTATGTTCACAGCCAGATTTCATAATAATATCCGAGGCGCACATACATGCAAACATAAATATACCAATCATCCCAAACTACAAAAATTACAATACAAATTATCAGATTAATAAAAATAGTGGAATTGTAGTATACGCTAAAGAAAAATTTACTGATATCAATATTACCGAAATACACATATGCAAAGCAAACTGTTTGTCATTAAATTTTGTTTTAAATAATATGCCATTCAATACAATCGCAATATATCGAACACACAGTTCTGATGTACCTTTATTTATAGAAGAATTAAAAAAAATACTATGTAACAAAAACCATCTAAATTGTATCGTAATAGGTGATTTAAATATTAATATTGGTCCTAATAACCACTGTAAAAATAAATTAGATTATATAAATGCTATGAATGAAATGAACTTTATATCATGTGTAAATAATTTCACAAGAGAATTTGCAAACCAATCGCCATCATGCCTGGACCACATATGGAGCAATATTAAACACACAGAAAAAATTAAATCTATTATATGGAAAAATGATATAACAGATCACCATACAAACATTTTTATTTATGATTTCAATAAAAACTTAGGATTAAATGACTCTAGAAAAAATATTAACATAATTTCCAAATTGAACAATGTAAAATTAAACAATAAATTAAGTAACGAATCTTGGTCCTCAATACTAAATTGCCAAAACCCAGACATGTGCGCAAACTTCTTTGAAGAAACTTTAAATGCTCATATCGCAGACTGTACAACCTTTATAAATAATCAACCAAGTTCTAAATTAAGGCAAATCAAACCATGGATTACGCAAGGATTACTCATATCTATCCGGAAAAAAGAAAAACTTTTCATAGACACAAAAAAAAAACCCTACCAATAGCCAAGTAAAAAACGAATACAAAATATTCCGGAACAAACTCATTAAAATTATCAAAGACACAAAAGAAAAATATTACAGGGAGAAAATAATCCTCACAAAAGAAAACCCTAAAAAAACATGGAACACTATAAATGAAATAATGAATAAAAATAATAAAAATAAGTCTACAATAAATGTCATAAACAATAATGGAACTAAAATAAATGCTATCCGTGAACCAAAAATGTGCGCAAATATTTTCAACAAATTTTTCGCTACCGTCGGTCAAAAACTTGCATATAAAATTGACCAAAATTATCAACCTGATGACATACATGAAGATAAAATAACAAATAGCAATCTTTCAATTTTTAAACCGACTTCAGAAAAAAATATTGAAAACATAATACAATCACTTAAAAATGGTAGTGCGCCAGGATACGACGGTATAACTACAGAAATCTTGAAAAAATACTGCAATTTTCTAACCAAACCGATTACGCATATAATTAATGTAAGTACTAAATACGGAATATTCCCGTCTAACTACAAAAAAGCCATTATATTCCCAGTATATAAATCCGGAGATCCAAAAGAAGTAAACAATTACCGCCCAATATCCTTATTATCCAACATTGCAAAAATACACGAAAAAGTAATAAAAAAACAAATTACTGATTATACAGATAACCAAAAAAGTATTAACCCTAGTCAATACGGTTTTAGAGATAAACTTAGCACACAAGACGCAATTGCAGAATTAACTAAGCTTATTTACAAAATATTAGATAGAGGCAAAAAATGCTTAAGTATATTCATTGACCTCAGTAAAGCTTTTGATAGTGTCTCACATTCAAAATTAATTAATAAAGTAAATAATATAGGAATTACTGGCAAAGCTAAAACATGGTTAAAAAGTTATCTCTATCAAAGAACTCAACAGGTTAAAGTAAACAACGAATTAAGTGAAATAGAAAATATAGATTTTGAAATTCCACAAGGAACAGTTTTGGGACCTTTACTTTTTATATTATATGTTAATGAACTTTTTCAACTCCCAATCATTGGAAACATCATATCTTACGCAGATGATACAGTTATAACTATTGAAGGAAATTCATGGAATGAGGTCGTAGTATCAGCTAATAATGCAATAAATATCGTTAAACTATGGTTTGATGAAAATTTATTGACACTGAATGTCGAAAAAACCCATTTTATACCTTATAGCCTAACAGGGAATAACTCAAATGTAAATCTAAACATAAAAATTCACGAAAAAAATTGCCTCCTTAAATTCGCACCCTGTAATTCAAACTGTATAAACATTAGTAGTAAAAAAGAAATAAAATATCTTGGAATAATTATTGATAATAACATTAAATGGAAAAGTCAAATAAATTCCACAGTAGACAGAATGAGAAAACTAATCTATATATTTTTTAGACTAAGAAATATTATATCATTAAAAATACTAAAAGATATTTATTATGCACTGGCGCACTCTGTCCTACAATATGGAATCGTGGCCTGGGGGGGTGCATATAAATCATCCCTACTCCCACTGGAAACTATTAAAAAAATACTAATAAAAATCATCTTAAAAAAGCCATATTACTACCCAACTATAAATGTTTTTCAAGATTTCCCGGTTCCCCTACTTACAAAAATTTATGACAAAATTGCACTTCTACAAATACATAAAGATTTCTTTAGTAAAAATAATTTACCACAATTGAATATTAGCAAAAGAATAATATCTGTTGGAGGACAAACCGTGCCACTAGCACGAACCACAACAGCACAACATCACTATATATTCAAGGGTGTAAAATTATTTAATAAATTACCCCTTGATATACGATCGGAAGAAAACTACGAAAAATATAAAAAAAAATTAAATTAAAATACTCTTGTACCACCTCATAACTTTACTTATTGTTTAGAAATATGTTTTTGCCTTTTAAATTCTTTGAATCATTTATTAACTAACCTATATTTTTATTAGTTTTATTGTTATTTTTTGTGTTATTTTTTGTTTTATTACTAATATTTTTTGTTTAATTTAAACAAATGTAAAAATATTTTTGTTATCCTCTCCTAAACACAAGCAGCTGCTTTATTAGGAGAGTGATTGATATATTGGTGTTTATATTGTTAAAAAAATTGTAACCTTGTTTATATGTTTCAATAAAAAAAAAAAAAAAAAAAAAAAAAAATCTGCGAAAAAAATATTATAATAATTTAAAAACTGTTTAGCTATCGATTTTGCTGATTTGTTTCACAGGAATGCAACTATAAACACTATCCTTACCTCGTTTCTTCCCCAGTATCGTATGGCACAAAGAACTTGGAGATCGGTAGATATTTTTCCACCCCGTTTGTTATTGACATGCAAATATGGCCGTACCAAATCGATCAAACGTCTCATATTTTCTTTGGTGAATCTATATTTGGACCTAAAATCTCCTTACGTTAGCGCCGTAAATGGGTCATACCGCTTTTTGTATGTTTTCCGTGCCCGTGGTGGATGAATACGGTCAAGATTTGCCAAAGCTCCAGTCAAAACGTCAAAATTGTCAAAGTCAGCCATTTCCGAATTTATACGCTCATATACTGCCCATAATACTGCCTAATCCTGGTCTTCGGGTGGGTTAAATTCTGACGTCTGCTAATACGGTCAGATTAGGCAATGCGCATGCGCGCGAGTTGGCGCTATTATGAGTAAAAATTTCACTTAACCTGTCCGTATTATCGTAGTGTTGCGATTATGAGTAAGGCTGTTTAAGTTTAAATAAATTACGTTTGCGTTATCTTTCAAAGTACCTAATTCCACCAAAAAATAAATTATAAAAATTCTTACTAAACAAATAAAATATCATCTATCTTAGATACGAATAAACAAAAAATGCGGTTCAATGATAACTAAACACAATTAAATATTATAAAGGTGTAACATTCCAATGTTTAAATGTAATAGTGAGATCTTCAAGATCAAGCAGAGGGTTCAAAAACAGCAGAGCAGAGATCTCAATCTCATGATTGTGGGATTAATTTTCTGTCAAGTAAGGTGGGAAATCAGAAATAAAAGAGGGAGTACTAAAGAGGAAACCCGGGCGCTGAGAAATTTGAACAATAGATATTTTAAAAATCACTTGCTATTTCACTCTGCTCAGCGAGCGCGCTATCGATGTGTAGGTCCCCACCCAACTAAGAGTGTGTGTGTGCATGTTACGCTCGCCCTCCCGCCCCGCATCTCCCGTCTTCCTTCCTTCGTCATGTAGGTATATCTGGTGTTTGTGGTTATTTTTCCGACTTATTTCTCCGTTACGTTTTTGTCTCGGCATATAATGTTTTTGTTTACTGGGCACTTACTGGGTCTTACTAAAATCTCTAAATAGTAGCGAACAAAGTATCAGCGTCTGTCTGTTTGTGTGCTTAGTTTTTGTAACACATTTCTGCAGCAGGCATTAAAATTACCCGAGGGAAGTTTTTAAAATATTTTGGATTCTCAGTTTTATTGTAGAATTTAAGTGACCACATTATTTTGTGTTACCTTGTACATACGTATGTACTTTTTTATATTTTTAGCAAATTCAAAGAAGAATTCTCCATTTTAATAATTGTAGTGATCTTCCTTGCCGATCACCCAGATTACTTATTAATAAAATGCATGTGGGTACTCCGTACTATTTGTTTTTATTCGGGTAGATATAAGTATTGATACAACGGACAGTATAAGAGTTTGTTATTGAAAAGAGGACGAGTTTCAACAGACACGCTTTTTTATACGTCTCTGTCATACTGTCTCACTCAGAAATGCCTGTCTCTTTCATACCGACAGACATACGTTAATTTTGAATGAAATGTCCCTCTAGAATACTCATTAATTATCTTGTCCCACTAAAAGCTCTAAAACTACAAACATTAGAAAATAGTTAATTTTATGAAAATAAAATACTTTGTGCAAACAACTATTTAATGAAAAAGGACCAACATGTTTCGAAATCAATGGTTTCTTTGTCAGGATAAACACACTGGTATACTGAATATTAACAAGTTTAAAAGACAACAAGAACCGACAAATAAGCACCTATTGACAATTTTTTTTTTGCGGTGATTAATGAGTTATTATTATAAAAAATATACATATAAAATAAATTTAACTATTACAAAATAGTTAAATGTTACATTTATGTTTAAAACAAAAGCTTTTATAAACTTTCACATTTGTGTATACATCAATTTTTTTACAAATTAACAAAACTCAATCAAGTTGAAACCAAGATGTATGTACTATATTACAAAAAACAATAATTAATGTCAACATATGTATCGCGATGTGAAAGAATTACGAAGACCTATCACGTCTACGATATAACCTCGATACTTCAACTCTTCTTTACAAAACTCACATTTTTTTAGGTTAACTGTTAAGCCCGCATCTCTTAAACGATCATAAATTTTATTCAAAATCTTCAAATGTGATTCAAAATCCTCTGAAATCATAATTAAATCATCGAGATAGCAAAAGACGTTCTAGTCGAACTCAGGACCAAAAAGGGCATCCACAAGACGCTGCAATTCGCTGGGAGCGTTCTTAAGACAGAATAGCATCCTCACAAATTCAAACAAACCGTGGCCTGGTACAACGAAAGCCGATTTAGGACAGGATTTCTTATCCAAGGGAATCTGCCAAAACGATTTGGACAAATCTATTGATGAAATAAAACGAGCACCTCTAAGTTTATCTAAAATACGCGAAATATACGGGATGGGGTAGGAATCAGCCAAAGTAACGCTATTCCAGCGCCTCGAGTCCAAACAAAATCTGACAGAACCATCCTTCTTAGGGACAATCAAAACTTGGTTTGACCAAGCCGAACGAGAACGGCGGACAACACCTAAATCCAACATTTCTTTTAATTGAGCTTCTAATTGCTTCTGACGAGTTTGAGACAATGGATAATAACGCTGCTTAATAGGATCCCCTGTTGTATTTATTTTATGACGTACCAAATGGGTTTTACCTAAACCTCGTTCTTCGAAAGAAATTGACTTAAACTTAAATATAACCGAATTTAATTTTAGATTATCTTGAGGGGATAGCAAGGAAGCTGATGTTAATTTTCGAATCTGACTGACAACATTCCCAAAATTAACATTGCTGTCGACTTTTGGAAACAACTGAGGGGCCACGTCGAATCGATTCCAAAAGTCTACTCCCAAAACAATTGAAGAGGACAGAGACGGAATAATGCAAAACCTAATATATTTTTTATTATTATTATAAAATACTAGTACTCGCATGGTACCAATTATATCCTGACGTTTGCCATCCGCGGTTGTAACGTAGGAATCTGACTTATTTAACTTAAATCCTAAACTTTTGAAAAAATTATAAATAGAACCCCCGAAACAACTGACAGATGCTCCACTGTCCAAAAGTCCCGAAAAAACCAAATTCTTAATTTTAATATTAACATGTGGTCTAACATCTTGTCCAAAATCAGATAACGGCAAAAATGCGTCAATGTTGCGCGTGGGAAACTTAGATTTATTACTAGAAACTGCCGACGACCATTTATCACCCTTGTGCACAGAATGCAAAAGATTGTTAGCTAGTTTTTTGAATTATACTTATTCGCGTCATTATGCTTAAAAGAATCCCTTTTCCATTTTTGAGAAAATTGTTTCGTATGTCCCTGTTCTTTACAATAGAAACAATTAAAAGTTTTCTTACTATTAGAAGAAGAACTTGAAGAAGACGCGCGTGGAGAAAAGGAAGCCTGATTATACTTAACACGGGGAGAATACGCTCCTTGAGCTTGAGGCGGATACGACGGTTGAGAATAATGAACCCGATGAGAATACGACGTTTTAGGAAAAGAAACTCGCGAAGAAGAATTAAAGTGTGGAGCGGGTTTGTCTACCGAAAGTTTATCAAATTTACTGCACACACTTACTAAGGCTGAAGGACTCTTTTCCGAGAAATAGGCAACGGCCAAGGCGTATTTAGGTAGGAGACTGTCACAGACTAAGTCCACCAATTGTTCTTCAGAGAGCGGAACATCCAACCTTAAGTTTGCTAATTGAACATCTTCAACATATTCCACCATAGCTTGGTTAAACTTTTGCTTCATGGCGAACAAGGTTTTTAAAGCTTCCGTTTGATTGACGCGATGAGGAGCTATTTCAAAGTTGACCAAGACAAAGAGTCATCAAAAATAGTTCTTACCATGAAAGAGCTCTTCCCTCCAGGAGGTCAGAGAAAGCGGTAACAACCGAGGACAACTCCAACTTCCGGCTTCTAGATAGTTCTTCAACTCGTAAAATGAAATCTCTGACATCCGAAGACCCAGAAAATTTTAAATCCCAAGAATGGACAGATGAAGAAGAAGTTAAAGGAATAGCCGACTGGTAATAATTATTAATTATAGTTTTAGTGTTTTCTGAACAAACCGTATTATCATCCCCCACATTCATATTGGAACCACCCCCATCTTTCAAACTTTTATTAAAGGAGCGAGCCTGTTCGCGCATACTGGATAAAGTAGCTTCTGGAACGATGTTACGATCCGATAGCAATTTAATCATTTCTTCCCTAGTCACCCCATTAATATCGGAAATCGCCATCTTTATTATACTGGAGACAATAATAATTAGAATTTAAATAATTATTCTTCAATAATAATATTAACATAAATGTAATAGTGAAATATAAATATTTATTTATTTATAACACGTCAATTACCAAACACCCTGTACGTATAAACTCGAAGAGTAGAAATTGTTTATTATAACTTACGATTACGAATCACAGACACTAATACGAGTCACAACAGTGCCGTCAACGGATTCTCCCAATATTTCAGTGCTCGCCAGGCTACAAAAAAAACAATCACTTATAACAAATGTCAGTCACAAAATGCCTGTTGTGTGTAAAAAGTCCTTAACATGCAAGAAAAAATTGATAATAAATATCGAATTATTCTTTGTGGCACCGTTGACACTTACTTTATTGTACTTTAATCAAAAACAATCATCCAAATTGCTATAATAATTGATAAAGAAAACAATTATCCAATTTGTCATAATAATTGATGAAGATGATGATGATGCCCTTGATTAGAAATAACACGTCGTTATTTTCGATTAAATATACAGCAAAAAAAAATAACTTTGTCTTGTGGAGACATTGACAGTTGTCAAAATTTATTTGTTTATAAACAATGTAGTATTTAATAGTACCTAATGTCAGATGACATCAACAACAACAACTTAATCAATAATGACAGATGTGCGCTGTCATTGAAAAATAATCATGAAAAATTTTGAATGATCTAACTATTTAAAGGAAATTTAAATTGTGTTTACGTACCTAGGTAAACAAACACTACATAATATGTAAGTAGTATGTATAATATTACCGTTTATTTTATTAAAAGAACTACATTTTGTAGCAAATAATAATGAAAAGTTTCCATTAATTTGTATTCAATCCTTTTTTTTAATATAAAGATATTATTGGTATTTCGTTTAAATAAAGATGCTTAATCATGTTGTTTCTATAATTGCTTTTAAATTCTGTTGTTATTAATTAGTATGACAAGAAGAAATACAAGGTTTGACGTTTCACCTTAAAATTTTGACTACCAATGTTGTTCATAGATCAACAAATATAGTCATAGACAATCGATATTATATTTAAAGAAAATAATAATTTATTTCGAAAAATTCTATCCTGAACAGTAATAAATTATCTATGCTCAAAATAATGAAAAGTTCTATTCAAAAACAATGAAATTTTGAAATTGCAAATAACGATAATGATTATAATAAGAAAGTATTAGGTTATGAAACATAAAGGAAAGTTATAATGTTACAATTTAAATATTCTCGAGCAAAGCAATCAATAGTAGACATTAGGATATGTAAATGTAAGTATCCCAAATGTAAGTACACACACATCGATTTAACTCTAATATTATCAACTCTAGTATTAATGAAAATCCAACCTGACAAGACAGAAAAAATACGGCTCCGAAAATGAATTATTTTTAAACGTTGTGCGCCAATGTAAAGGTGTAACATTCTAATGTTTAAATGTAATAGTGAGATCTTCAGGATCAAGTAGAGGGTTCAAAAACGGCAGAGCAGAGATCTCAATCTCATGACTGTGGGATTAATTTTCTGTCAAGTAAGGTGGGAAATCAGAAATAAAAGAGGGAGTACTTAATCAATACTTTTTTTTATATTTTTTTTTACGTTTCTTTATTCAATGAAATTATTAGTTACATGCATTGAGGAATTTTTCGACCACCATGCTAGGCACATGCCCGTGTTATGGTGGTCGGTTTTTGGTTTCTATAATGAAACCATCAAAAGAACAACAACATGGGAGTTGAAAGAATACCAATGTAACAAAAGGAATAAAAGTAGGCACATACCAGATGGACTCCTGCACCAAACTATGCTAACTTTACGTGGCCGAGAATCGTAGGAAGAACAACGGATGGCGAACGAAAACTTGACTCTGGCAGAGGGGAACGGACCCGTGACGGGAACGTGACCCGTGACCTCGGATCTACCGGGGACGGCGTGGATTCCAGGGAAGCCAAGTGATCTTTCTCTTAGGGGAGAATCTTCATCCGCGAAGCACGTGGTCCAACCACACTCATCTTACGGACTTCGGGAACAGCAATCCGTCACTTCGCGACGCGGGGTTAAACAGCCATAATCTTCTAGCCACAGCTAGGAACAATCTATTTACGGTTTCAAGTCCAAATCACAAGAACTACAAACATGAGCACCAGCCATCACCGAAAAAAACCGGGGTTCCATAACCTCCACTAAAAATAATAACCTACACGAACTATTCGTGTTAGGAAAAACACCCCGCGCCCTTTTTAAAAGATAAGAATAACTTCTAATCACATGATTAACTCAGATTAAAACACCTTAAATGGCGAGTGACTAAAATACCGTGCAGCTGCCCAAGCTGACCGGGGAGGATGTAAACATAAACAAAAAAATCTTTTCTTCCTCAAAAAATATTGCCAAACTTAAAAAAAAACACCATAGATAAAATAACCCAAATAAGCAAGAACTGCACTTGTCACAAAATATTTATGTGAGAATCAACACTTCAGTTTCACATAAAGTCATCAAAAGTCATGAATGAAAAACTAGCCTATTACTTAACGCACGTAACCTTGTTTTTGTTTCATAACTTTTCATGACTTTATATCACTTTTTAAAGTTATATTGAATTGTCATTTTTATGATTTATCAGGTCACCAAAAATGCATAAGTATGCATACAAAGATAAAATTTTTGGCAGGGAATCAGAAATATTTTTACAAAGCACATTTTTTTTAGCTATGTCGTAAACACCTCCATGGAGAGTAACAATCAAAGAAAAGAACCGTTTTAGGTAGATATTTCTCTTTGTTAGAACGCTCCTCAATTAACGGATTGGCCCTCAATGTGGTCGCAGCATCACCCTGCATCCATCGCTCATTGAGTGGAGAGCTGAACCACGACAATGTCGTTGGTTGACGCTTTGTTTTGGGTTTTAAGCTTTGAGTTTAGAGCTTGGAGCTTTGTCCTTTGAATTAGGAGCTTGGTGCATCGATCTTTGACTGCATCTTTAGTTTTGTGCTTAAAGCTTTTGGTCTTTGGTTCTTCAAGAAATTCTAAGAAAGTCTTATGTCCCTGTCGTTGACAGGGCTTCACGCAAAGTTTTTCGAAGTCAGATGGAGTCAGTGAGAAAGTAATGTTCTCTTATTTTGAACGTCAAGGGTGAAAATAAGTATCACTGTGTTTCAAATTCAGCTTTAAGAGGGTGGGAAAGTTCGATGGGGTGGTTTTTTGAAAGATTTTGTAATCAATCCTCTTGATTTGAAGGCCAAGTTTGCAAAATTGCATCGACCTTAGAATACAACCAAAAATGTCGGGAAAATTGTCTGGAGAAGGTCGTTTGCTCTGTCCGATGCTAGTAAATACTTTTCATCTAAGCTAGCACCTAAATTTATTCGCAGCAAAATTATTGGGAAGATTTCGCCGGTGGCATATCAATTAGCGGATATGGCTGGTAAGCCAGTTGGTACTTTCCACATCAAAGATATAATAAAACTAGAAGATCACGATGATTAGTCATTTCATCGAGGGGGGGACTTCCTTTTCTATATTGAGGATATTTTCTCGTGTCACTTAAATTTTAGATTATGGGTTTTGTTTTGGTTATAAGCTTACATGATTCGCCTTATGTTTGCTTATTTATTTATGTAATGGGTATTTTTGTAGGCAATCACTGTGAAGATATGACCTTATATTTATAAAAATTGTGTCTTCACATTGATTTTATGTGTTTGTTATTATGGGATCCTTCTACCTTGTTTTTATTGTAGTCATAGTTTGGGTATTTTGTTCCTTGAGATTGACTCACACTTAGTCCCACGAATTGAAAACTATAAATTAGCTTGGTACATCCTTGGGCAATAATTTGTGCAACTTCAGCAGGCCACTGTAGTTGTGCTAATTTCTGTCCACTGTTAAATTTTAATTTAAATTTTACGGGATTGTGCTGTTTTGTTGTACAAAACTTTAGTCCGTGTTAGTGAATGCGCACTTTGTTTTGGAATACTGGTATGTCTTTTCCCTGTAGACAACCTTTCCTTAATTATCAACTCACATTTCAGTCATGTTTTCGGAAAATTTTTCCTAGCACTTAGTTTTGTTTTATGTAGTTTTTTTTATTTTGTGCATGCTTCCATTATACCAATTTTGGTGGTGATTTTACTGTGTTTTAGTTTACTAAATTTTTCTCCTCTTGATAATTTGGGTAAACATCCATGCTATTCAAACCACGAGAGCCTCAGAAGCTAATAATTATCTATTTTTGAGGTTTTATGAAACCTCATGCATGGTTCTTTGCCGATAAGTTTTATTGATATTCATTATACACAGGATCGCCTTAATTTTTATTATTATAATGGATAATTTTAATTACTATGATAAGAAAATGAAAAATATATTCTTAATTATTATTATCTCAATGAAATTATTTAAATGAGTTTGAATAATCTTTTTAAAATGATTATCTAATTCTTTTGTTAAATTATCTAATTTTTTAAATTATAATAGTAATCTTTTACTATGGGAGTTGTTATTTAAGTTCTCTTTTGCAATTTTCATTTGAGCAAAATTCTTAATTTCTTTGAAACTCCTTTTGACTTGCATCTTGGGTTTGGGTCTTGGGTTTCAGTTTGTTTTCTCTTATGGCTCACAGATGGTAGTCTGATAGATTTTGCATTTGAATGCGTTTTGAGCATTGTGTTCTTTTAATTTAATAATAAAATATAATATAAATTTTAAAATTAAACAGTAACTTTGTAAACATCACTTATGGGTAAATACTTAATGCCGACCGGGTTTCGCTACAACCGTAGCCTCATCAGGGCAGTATAATACTGTCCTGATGTGGCTACGGTTGTAGCGAAACCCGGTCGGCATTAAGTATTTACCCATAAGTGATGTTTACAAAGTTAAAGTTTAATTTTAAATTATAATGTCACATCACAAAGTAACCGCTTCATATGAAGATATAATATAAATTTTAACTTTTTTTTTGGGCGCTTAGATTCACGTAGTCTGTTAGTTTTTTTTAGCAACTGTTTATTAATGTTCTAGCTCTTGGTAATTTTCACCACAGTTTAATTTTTTGAATTCGTGTTATTCTAGGTTTATTTTAAATCATTCATATTTTATTTTCATGTCAGTAATCCATATTGTAAGCTTTAGTTTAGTTCTCAATTCAGACGCTTCATGTTAATCAATCTCCTTCTACATTCTACATGCTTCATCACTTCAAGATCGTATCAAGATTAAACTTCAAGGATGCAGCTTATCAAAATTATACTTCAAGCAAGCGGCCTGTTATCTTTAATTTCGTGCTTGAGGCAATTCAAGATCTTTTCTCTTTGAGGGTCCATCATCAACTGGAACTGTCAAGATTGATCTTAATGGACGCGTCATGTCGGGAGCCGATTCATTGATGGGTGGAGCAGTTACTCCTGGCTTCTGTAGCTGTCGTATTGCTATCCGACTTACTATTGCAGTGGTCCAAAATTACTACCCTGCGCTTTCGGATTTCTTCAAGGATATCAGAAGATGTTCAACATTCTGGCGTCGCTAGATCTCCATGGCTTGCTGCTCATCTTGGCGTCATCCATAGGCATGATCAGCTCTTGCTTCTGCCATAACCTGGAGGGCTTGGATCTTTCTAAAAGGAACTTAGACTATTGAGACATAATATGAAATTTTTTTTTTCTGAGGAAAGGGGATAATGTAGCAGTCTCGCTTGTTGAGTACCTACCGTAGCGGCAGACAGCTTTCTCAAGTTGCCGTCTTGTTTTGCGAACTAGTCTGAAAAGCGCTGTGCAGCGTTGGGAATTTGTTCCGTCAGTTGTGGCTGGATTCTCGTGTGACAAGGAACGGTGTTGAAGACTTGCCGACCTTGGTGGACTTAGAATATACGTAAGAGGCCTTCTAAATTGAGATTGATAGTTTCTTAGGGATTACTCTAATAAAATATAAATTTGTTCAGAATTATCTAATTCTGAGCTGGCGCCCATTTAATTCTTTATAGCATCATTTATCCATTCGTAATTTCAACTGTCATGACTTGTATTTTCAACTATCGAGAATATCTATCTAGATATGCCTTGAGATTTAAATCTTTTATAATGAGTCTCTTGCTTCATTTATTAACTTCCTAGAGCAATGTGTTTAGTAACCACATTTTATATAATAAATGTTATACTTGTTATAAGAGTTTTTATTATTGATGCACGCATTTATTCTACCCACATGTAACCTCGAGTTCCTTTTAGGGAAGTAATTAATATTGGTAAGATATTTGCTACAATATAATGCACTTGCATAATGTTAATTGACTAGATGATCATTTGTGAAAAAGTGTGTAGAAGGGTTTAGTTTTTCCTATGGGGAAGATTTAACCCGGACATAAAATCGGAGAGATAAAAAAATTATTGTAAAAAAACATGAAATCTTATCTGAACAATTATTCTAAATAAGACATTACAATTTTTTCACTTATCTCGGAACAGTTTAAAAAATACATATTTTTTCAATTCGTCGTTTTTTGGCTCAGGAGGTTTTGATTAAATGGGTTGGTAAAATAAAAATTAAATAGACATAAACGATTTACAAATAATACAAATTAAAATTATTAAAAAAAAGAGTGTTCAATTACAAACCAGATACCCCCACGAAAAAAAAACTATACCAAAAAATGAACGTATTGAAAATTAGAAAATCGTACGGTACAATATATGCCTTATAATCTACAAAATCAACAAAATGGACTTATATATTCTAACACAACATTTATAAAAATGTCACAAGTAGACGAACACTATACAAAACGACATAATAAATTGAAAACTAATTCAGTAAAGACTGAAAGTAGTAAGAGAAACATAGGCCGTGAGGGTATCCAAATTTATTAAATAAACTGTTTAATCTCAATTTAAGTGATCAAAATTATATTTTTCTCTAATCTAGAATAAATGTTAAGATAAGATATTATGTATTATTGTTATACCATGCAAAATAATTACTTTTTTATGTATTCATATTTCATAGCTTGAAATTATGTACGTAGAAAATGTAACTTTTATACTTTCTATTTATTTATTAATTTATACGACTAAAAAGGCTTTTTACCTAAACATGCTACACTATGCACAGTACATAGGAGAATATATGTATTTTACAAGATGTACGGGGTTAAGCAAAATACTAGTATCTTCGTATATTCAGATCAATCGTGATGTTTTTTTTGCAACCATTAATACTTACGAATATGAAATCAGACAAAATAAGATATAGATATAAAAGAACCGCCAAAAATAGAATATTTGGGTCAACTTCAGGAAGTTGGCAACCCTAACTTTTTCAAACGAGACGGTACAGTTTTTTTAATCTTATCTAATTCTTTTAGCATAAAAAAATTCGAAAGATAATTTATTATGAGGAACAAACTTTGTCATAGTTGTAAAACCACCATAACACAGGTGAGTTATTAAATAACATTGTATAATTATGTTTTAAATGTACGACCACAGTGTGATTGCTTCCTGTGATTTTTTTACAGAATGTAAATTCGTTTCCCGTCTCACTGGACAACAGGCTCTGCCACAAGTTCGCCTCTGAGGGGCGGTACCACGCGCCACTCCAGCCGCCGCACAGAAAAGTCCGAGGTAACGAGAAGTAAGGTAACGGCTTACAGCGCAGGCCATTGGGAGACTTTTCTACGCGGCAGCCTGCAGCTGTGCGTGGTACCGCCGCTCCGAAGTGTATGTGTGGCAGAGCCTAATATCTGCTCTGAGACCGGTGTATTTTTAATACTGATGTGGAACAAATGTTCGAATTGTTAAGTGGTGATTTCAAGAAAACTATTATTGGAACTATTTATATATCCTCCCAATGCCAACATATAAATCTATAAAAAAAACACTGTAAAGATGTTGAGTAAGTAAAAACAACATATCCAAATCATCAAATAATTATTTGCGGTTATTATAACCTACCTGTACGGGACGTATTTGCCTGCACAAGAAAATACTGTAAATAATAAAGCACCTGCACACATCAGTCCTCAACCTGGGTAATGATTTAAGTAAAATACCGCGAGGTGTTCTATCCAAATCATCAAAAAGGAAAGACGATTCGAATCAAAATTCACATTTTAATTACAAGTATTGTACTGGTATACAGAACGTACAAAGGGGTGTAGCTTATAGGTACTTACTATTTTTTACAGCCAACCCAATTCACAAGAAATATACAAGAATGTATTTCATATATGTAAAATATACATATTTGTATTTCAATACAACTGGGATTTAAAACACAGATAGAAATCTGAGACAATCGGAATTCTTTCAGCGATAATTTCAGATTGGAGCACATTGTGCATCATCGCGCCACACGATACAGCAAATGGCGTAGGCGACTGCTGTAGCAGTGGACAGTTCAATTGGTAGCCTGCAGGAATCGGCCAGCGTCTAGGTTTTCAGCATCAATGGGTAATTCAGTTGGTAGCCAGGAAGAATTGGTCGGCCTCTAGGTTGTCAGCATCAATGCAGCAGGGATTGGCTAGCCTCTAGGTGATTAGCGGCAGTGGGAAGTTCAATCGGTAGCCAGCAGGTATTCGTCAGCCTTTAGGTTGTCAGCATCTGTGGCTGGTTCAGTCGGTAGCCAGGAGGAATTCATCAGCCTCTAGGTTGTCAGCATCATTGCAGCAGGGATTGGCCAGCCTCTGGTGATCAGCGGCAGTGGTCATTTGATTATAAGAGCCGGCACGCGGAGACGCTCCATTATTGTAATGATTACAAATGCGTCTGGCTCAGCTGATAGAGTGCCGGCCGTAAACAGCTCGTTGCAAATAGTTGTAATCGTTAAAATGATTGTGCCGTGATGGAGGAACAGAAGCGACTACAGATTTCAGTTGACACTCAGGAATTTATAATTTTTAAATTATAATTAACAGATCGCGTTTTATCTGGAGGTGTTCCGTCCACTCGTGTTAATTTTAGAAATTTGACTGCCAATATTTTGTTTAAATGGCCTATTTATAGTGTCTCCATCCAGCGTTTGTGTGACGTCAGCTTGCAAAAACATTTTTACGTTTTTCAAAAGGCAGGTATTTTTATTGCCAATAATAATTTTCACCCAGCTACTGGTTTTGTCAATATTTTGATTTCGTTTTAGAAAATAGGGTTATCGAACTGTATCAGGTTAGATCCAGTATTTTTGCTGCCTGGTAACAAGATTTTTAGATTTTTCAACTGGTAAATATTATGATTTGGAAAAAGGGTCATCGAACTTGCAGGTGTTCAACTTTAGTCGCAATTAAAATTAAGTGCAATAAAATCACGTTTTCATGTTCGATACACTACCTAATTGCAATTTCAACGTTTTAGACAGTAATTTTAATTCAATACCAGAAACCGCCTGCGAACGAGTAATTCTAGATATGTGTTTACTTTTTAATTTAACCCAATATAACCATGTACGTAATATTAATATTCGTTTTCTTGATCTAGTTTTGTCAAATGAGAGCAACTTAATTATAAATGAATCATTAGAGTCTATTCTTCCGATAGACAACCACCATCCACACTAGCAATACTTATCCCTTGTACTAAAGAAGGCAATCAAAATAATTCAACTCCTACGTATAACTTTAAAAATGCGAACTATCGGGACATAAATGATCGTCTCCACAAGTAAGATTGGTCATTTCTTAAAGAAGGCGATATTAATCAAAATATTGAATCATTTTATTATTTGCTGGATAAAATTATTTCAGATCTCATCCCACTCATTCATTTTAAAGAATCGAAATATCAGAGATGGTTCAATAAAGAACTTGTTCAATCCACTTCCCTTAAAAAAGTTTTAAATAAGAAATATAAATAAGACAGGTCTTTATCAAATTATATTGAATTAAAAATTATTAAAAATATTTGTGCTACAATTATTTTATTAATAATGTTGAAACTTCAATAAATCATAAATTAATATAAAGTATTTTTGGAACAATGCTAAATCAATGAAAAATAACCCGCCAACTTGGAATATGCAGGTAAAAAGGCCAAAAACACTCAAAGTATCGCTTACCTTTTTGCTGATTTTTAAAAAAGCGTTTATGAATATGAGACACCAGTTTCTGCTAGTACAGAATCAAATTTTACTACTGATCATAATCTTAATTTATCTTTTATCCACATAGAATATAATGATATATTGACTAAACTAAAATTACTAGATAAAAGCAAAAGTGGTGGATCAGATGAAATACCTCCTGTATTTTTTAATAATTGTGCTACCAATCTGGCGTATCCTTTATATTTGCTGTTTAATCAGTCTTTACGAACAGGATGTTTTTCTACTAAATGGAAATTCAGCTTTCTTACGCCTATTTTAAAAAAAGCGATAAACGCGAGGGGATTAATTACAGACCGGTGTGCCTTTTATCAACAATTCCTAAAGTTTTTGAAAAAATTCTTCTTAAAAAAATTATTTTCCGATTAAACTACGTCATTTCTCCTAAGCAACATGGTTTCTCTACTGGAAAATCTAACCTTACTAACTTGTTAACCTATCAAAACTGTACATCTGATTCCATGTCTAGTAAATGTCAAGTTGACTCATATATATATATATATATTTATACCGATTTTAGCAAGGCGTTCGATAAAGTCAATCATGAGTTATTGCTGAATAAACTCCATAAATTCGGTGTACTGGACGGGAGTCCGCACAAGACTGTAGATTTGGGCGCCGGTTTCAAACCGTGTCTTAAACCGATGGGAATGCTCCTTTACGGCCAATGATGATAATAGTGGTATGAAATTATTGCAATCTGCCTCCCGCACACGGAACTCAGTGAATGTTGGGCACTGGGTGTGCTGTCGTCTCTGCTCGCTTCTGGCGTTGGCGGTTTTCCTAGGCAGGGCCGGCTGGTCTTGAAGAGGTAACACCAAAAGGTTTGGAGCAGAAGACTAGGCGAGGTGAGGCAGTTGTTGTGCAGGAGTTACTTGTTGAAATAAAACGCTTGTTTTGGTGGTAAAGTTGAACTGATTTAATATTTTAAATTTTGCTGCTTATATTCTATAAGGCTGACTAGCAGCCAACATTTGGCTATCGACCGAAAAAGGGTGGGGATTCTATCCGCGCCAGAAACGCGTACATAGGCCACCGTAAAATGTTGCATATTCATTTTGCCGGTGGTATAGCCGAAGGCAGACGCTTGTTTTTGGGAGTTTGCAAAGATTTTGCAAGCTCGCCTGAATTACAATAACATAGTTTTATTACATAGCAGTTACAACAATGTGTATCTTGATAATTAGATTTTTAGTTTGACAAGATACGACAAAAAATAAGAAATGTTTGTAAAATAAAAGTGTAAAAATGATCTTGAAGCGATCGAATTTGTAAAATGGTTATGTTAGTATTTTTAGCAGGTCCCCCGTGATATAACGCTTAGAAAAAAAAAGATTCACTATGCTACGAGGTTTCTGGATTTTCGTTGAGGCAAAATAAGTAAAAATAATTGTACAAAAATGGTTACACAAATTCGTAAAAAACGGCATTTTAAATATCTCCTCAGTGGTAGCATATAATAATAATAATAATAATAAAAACATTTATTTGCCAAAAGATAAATTTTACATATTTTTTAACATAAATTCCATTGACAAAAAGTCACTGCTCAGCTATACATTCCGGATCTCTCCAGGAATGCAGTTGGTTTTCAGCAGTGCCTCCAATATAGTAATAATAAAAATATATACATATTTAGGTATAATAATGAACAATGAAATAATATTAACAAGAAAAAATCAAATCAACACAAAAAAGTTTCAATAAAAATAGAAAAGTAGGTATACAAAAGAGTGCAAATTAATAATAAAGTCAACAAAAATTCAAAATAAACAATAATCGCAACCACATTTACCTAAGTATCCCCTCCATTGTAACGATAGCAACCATTCGCGGCAAAGCTTTTTGAAGCAATGCAACGATGTCGATATTCGAATTGACAGTGGTAGTTCGTTCCAAAGCTTTGACGAAGAATAGCTATAACTCCCCTCAAACACAGTAGTTTTATTTTTGGTGAGAACGAGTAAGTGATTTCTTTGACGCGTACTATGTGTATGAGAGTCACGGGACCACTGCAATCTGTCTGTTTGGTGAGAACGAGTAAGTGGTTTCTTTGACGCGTACTATGTGTATGAGAGTCACGGGACCACTGCAATCTGTCAAACAGATAGGCGGGAACCATTGAATTCATCAAATTGAACATTTGACACAATTGATGTAATTTCCTTCTGTTCGACATATTTCGAATTAATAGAGGTAAGGCGAAATATGATCCCGTCTTGGGAAATTATAACAATATCGGAAACATGCATTTTGGACTCGTTATACTTGTTTTTGGGTATTTTTCAGTAAAGAGGGACCATATACTGTGTCTCCATAATCTTTCATATTTTCATTGATATATGATCTCTTATATTATACAGCAGACGAAGTCTCGAATAGCACCACTGTGACTAATTTTTTAAAATATGTTCCTCATCCCTCAATTTACCGTCCACTACTATTCCAAGGGTGCGCGCAGATTCAACAAAGGGAAAAGTGGTTTGACATATTTTTAAATAATGTCCTCTATTTCTTACACATGATATTTTTTGTTTAGTTCCCATTAACCAAGCCACAGTTTTTTGGGGATTGAGAAGTAGTGCATGCTCTTGTGCCCAAGCGCAAACTCTGCGTAGATCACTATTTATCATTTCCACCGCTAGATAGCGTTAAATACTTCAAACGATAAATATAGTTGCGTATCATCTGCATACATGTGCGACATACAGTGTCTAATAGATTGCATCATGTCTGTGGTATATATGGCAAAAAGCAATGGCCCTAGTATCGATCCCTGTGGTACCCCTCGCGTTATTTTAACATCAGATGAATATTTTAGAGCCCCATTGATATCCTTGCAGACTGTACGCTGGGTTCTATCTTTGAAATAACTCTGAAACCATTTTATTGCTTCATCATTGATACCGAAGTATCATAACTTTGAAACAAGCAATGGAATGCTCAGTAAGTCGAATGCTTTAGAGAAATCCAGAAAAACTAATATCGTGACTTTGCCTGCGTCAGTGGAGGCATGAATATCGTCTGAAATGCATTGCAAAGCTGTCGTAGTGCTGTGGCCTTTACGAAACCCCGATTGATGACGTGGTATAATCCCGCATGTTTCAGTGTAGACTACTGTTTGGTCAAACACAACTTTTTCGAACACCTTAGATAATGCCGGTAATATACTGTTCGGTCTGAGATCGCTAAGACTAGAAATTGGTTTTTTTTTAGGAATTGTTGTTACTAAACCACTTTTCCACACTGTTGGGACTGTACATCTCCGTAAAGATTGGTTAATAATTGCTGTTATGGTACTGAGTGCAAAAGGAAGGATTAGTTAATTAAAAATAAAAATTCGCGTCTCTCAGCGAACACGTACGGTGTAAACCATAGTGCGAACAATAAAACTTGTAAAATTAAAATAAATAAACGGGTAGCGCTCAAAGTAATCAAAAATAGTGCAGTGCAAAAAATGAAAAAAAATATCTCGCTAAAGACAGGGAATCAATCAAGTTCAACGTCTGTAGTGGAACATTCCATAAATTATGTACAAATTTAAACAACGCCAGCGTCGGTAAGGAATTTATTTGCGAAATCTGTGATACACAACGAGCGATAAAAGTGAACGCAGGTGATAACGCAGCCGTGAACATATAACATACATGAAAAAAAATATGGAGACCCTCACACAGTCTATTGAATTTCTATCCAAAAAATACTACGAGCTAATATCGCTACACTTGGAATTGGGTAATAAACTAAAAGAAAACGAGAACAAACTTATTGAAGTTATAAACAAAAACACATACCTAGAAAAATGTAACAAAGCACTGGAACATAGGATTCAAGAGATTGAACAAGCAGAAAAAAACTGTAATATTGAATTGTTGGGTCTGGAAATGAAAAAAAATGAAAATATTGAAATATCCATTAAGAAAATTGCGGAAAAACTAAACACCAATTGCGACAACATTGAAAAATTTGGAGACTTCCGAATAGAACAGACTCCAAACCGGCTGATGTAATAGTGAAGTTCTTACGTCAAAAATACCGAGACGAGTGGTAACAAAAAAAGAAAAGCATACTGACAAATGGAAATATATAAATATACGAAAATGGAAATAATGGCCGAATTTACATCAATGAAAATTTCACTAAAGAAAAAAGACCTCCTGTACATAACAAAACAAAAAATGAAAACAAAATTTAAATGTATATGGGTTCAAAATGCAAAAATATTAATAAGAAGTGAAGGTGAAGGCAAAATCAAACACATAAAAATTGAGAGTGATATAAACAGATATATTTATACAGCGCCCTTGAGGTGATTTTTCACAAAAACAAATTATCCAATTATTATTATTATTATTATTTAACTTTAAAATAAAAACACCTTGTGACTCGGAACACTTATTTTATCAGTTATAAATTCACGTTATGGAAGATTCAACACTATTTCAAACTCACAAATTTATCAAATGCTATAATTTGGATAACTGGATAAATGATTCAAAGATCAAAATGAGGTTTGTGGCTATTCACCTAAATATAAGATCACTAAAAAAGAATTTTAATTCATTTATTGCACAAATTAATGACGTTCTGCAGTTTATTGACGTAATCTTTCTAACGGAAATAAATACTAAAAACGAAACAATATCTATGTTCAGTATTCCAAACTTCATCGCGATTGCAAGTACTCGAGAGAAAAGAAGAGGAGGTGGACTTATCATGTACTCAAAACACCATCATACTTTTAAGGAAACAAACATTTCTTTTAAAAGCTGCGAGACAATCTGCGGAGAAATAACCACCGTTTGTCAAGATATTATAAACATACTTGCAGTATATCGTCCGCTGAGCAGCAACAAGAATATATATCTGAAGGAACTAAAGCAAATATTACAAATGACCTCATCATGCATAAATCGTCCCATAACCTAGCATTCGGTGTAGTTTGGGACTGGTCTTTTGAGCCTGTGGCATAGGGCTTTGCTCTGCACCACCTTTAAAAATATAGTGGAGTCGCAGCTTCGCGACACCATTTTTGGTTCTTTCGAGCCGGATTACCAACGGGGTATTTAAAATAAACATATTTTAAGTTATAAATAAATATTATTTTCTCTTTATACTTTGTTAATTTGTATGTACTAGGTTGCATTTGTAATTATTGTTGTGTTTAAATTCCTACATAAAATTAATCATGGCAACTAGCGATAGTACTCAGGATATTAAAATCTAGTTACTAGAATCAAGATTAATTTGATGCATAATCGTGTTAATGAATTATATGAGAAAGCGAAAAGTATTGCGGACAGGGAGACGAGAAGTTCGGAGGATTTTGTTAAACAAACGGTTAATATAGCTACATATTATGCACAATTTAACACGTTATGTTATGAATTTCATACACTTCAGTTGAAAAAGGATTCAAATTACAATATGAATTTCGATTCATGGAGTAAATTCGAAAATAAGTACTGTTTTGTAGTTTCTATACGCGAAACCATTATAGCAAAGCAAGATTCATTACGTGATCGACAGAAGTTAAATAATTCACCATTAATTAAGCTCCCACCGTTCGAGATGCCATCGTTCGATGGTAATCAAGAGAATTGGTCGATATTTTATGAAGCTTTTAAATTAAACATTCACTCAAATGAAAATTTGAATCCGTCGCAAAAGATGCAATATCTGATAAGGAAACTCCAAGGAAAGGCGTTATCAGTTTTTGCTGGAATACTTCCGAACGAACAAAATAATTTTTTAATTTGGGAAGCTCTCGTAAAGAAATATCAGGACAAACGCGTGCTAGGTACCTTTTATCTGAACAATATTTTGAATTTAAATATATTGGTACCTAGTAACCCAAATGAGTTAAATAATTTTATCGAACGGTTTGCGTCTTCCATGGCTGCACTTAAGGAATTAGGTATTGATGACCTAACCGATTTTATAATATTACATATTGCACTGAAAAAATTAGATATACAGTTGGTTCAAAATTTCTAAATGTCTATACGGGAGAAAGATATACCTACATATACCGATTTAATAGAATACATTCGGTCGCATGTTAAAATCCTAGAACGAACTGGGCAAAATGATAATAAAGTTGTTAAGGTTAAACGCAACGCTCGTTGTATTCTACGTGTTCACAGATGGCGTTAATTAATTAATTTTGTTTAAATACGCTTTTGCAAGGTATTGCTTTACAATATTAAGACAAATCATTTGTTTGCGCCCGTATATGTGGGGTTATAATGCAAAACTGACTATTTACAAAATGGGCGAAATTGAGTTATATATGCAGTCAGACTAATTCGAGGCCGAGGAATCGAATGGCATCATTATTTTTACGATAAAATGACGAAATCCTCCTCATTTTTCAACTTGAAAATCACCTTTTTCTGCAAAACTACCTATTTCCAGCTAAAAAAGAAGTACCTTTTTCTGCAAAAGTGACTAATTCCATGTTATTGCAAAGTGCACTATTTCCTATACAAATATTAGAGCGGCAACATTTTTTTTCTGCAAAACGCACTATTTTGTCTATGATTGTTATAACCTCAAAATCGTTTGACAGCTGCAAGTTGTGTTGGTGGTTTTGTCTTGTTTTTTGTGGATTTTCGAAGATATACTCGAATAAAATGAATTCGCTAAGTGAGAAGGACATTGAAGACATTCTTCTGATGGACGCGGACGTATTGGATAGCGATATTACGTTACATTCGCTTATTTCAGGTGGGCCTGAACAAATGCACTCGGAGAAAGCTGGATGTAAGTTGTTTTGTTTGGTCGTTTTAAAATAATGTTAAATGTTATATGATCTCAGATTAATGCCTATAAATACCCTTTCAATAACAATAACTATTATGTACATATATATGAAGTATTATACTTGTAAGATATCATTCAGCAGTTTAGATCTGTTGCTAATCTTTTTTTTTATGTTCAGGTATCCAAACTTCTAATGAGATCGACACTTTGAATGAAGGGGACATAGTTTTTGAAATTATTGAAGCACAGGAAGACAACATTCTCAATAATATTTCAGAAAGTAAGTAAAGCTTCTTATCATTATTGATCATATTATTATTACATATTTTATTATTATACTAACCGGATTGCTGCTTTACCCAAGCAAAAGTTTTAATGTGATGTTTTGTTTATTTTAGGCTTAGAATCCCATGTGACAAATGATCCTGAATATTTTGAAGATATTAAGAAAATTGATGGTGGACGTAAAAGAAAAAAAGGTTGTAAACGTGAAAACAAAATGCTCGAGAGAAATAGCGATTTTAAAAAACGATGGAGGATTTCGTGCAAGCATCCAGCTGAGAGCAAAATATGCCAAGTAAGAAAGCTCTCCGAGGAAGAAATAGGAAGATTCTTCACCAATATCTATTTAAATAAAACAAAAATACAACAAGACAGGCATATTTTGAAATTTATAGATGTTGCTAAGACGTTACGCGTCACGAATAAGAATCAAGTTTCTGCTAGAAAAGAACGACTTAGTATGTTTTATTTTATATGGAATAATACCTTTTATTGTTTCTTACTTTTTTTATATACTTGTTCCAAAAAATGTCTTGTTTTTATTATTTTAGTTTAAATAAATCAAAAACGCATATTTCTCCATACACATTGTTTTACTTCAAAACGCACTATTTGCAGGAAATAGTCATGTTTGGAAAAAAAATAATTTTCAAATATTAATTTAAAATATTACTCATTGTCCCCGGAGTCTATAAATCACAGAAGTGGTTTAAAATATTTTTAGTTATTATTTAAAAAAAAAAAAAAATTGAGTATTATGCTTGTGAGAGTCGGTACAGTTTTTTGCCTCTCCTGAAAAGTTCACTTTTTGTAAATAGTCAGTTTTGCATTATAACCCCACATATACGCAATATGAATATGAATCAATAGTTTTGTTCGTTTAAAGACTTAATTCTTTCGAGAAAGGCAAACAAATACAATATTTTACCAATGATTCAATCCAATATTGTATTTGTATGCCTTTCTCGATAGAATTGAGTTTTTATATGGACAAAACTATTTATTCATATTCATATTGCGTATATGAGGGCGCAAACAAATAATTTGTCTTAATACTGTAAAGCAATACCTTGCAAAAGCGTATTTAAACAAAATTAATTAATTAACGCCATCTGTGAACACGTAGAATACAACGAGCGTTGCGTTTAACCTTAATAATAATAACAACGTTACGCATTCATTCGCTGTGGTCGAACCGAAGTCAAGTAATAATAATCGTAACAGGTGCCGGAAATGTAATCATTCTGATCATGTTGAATTGTTTAAATATGAACAATTTAACGAATTAGGACCAAATGCTTGCTTTCAGTTTGTGAAATTAAATAATTTATGTGTAAACTGCTTAAGCGATAAACATAAAACTGTGAAATGTCCATCTAAATCGGATTGTAGAATTTGTAAAAAACGACATCACACCGCTCTGCATTTTGAGAGCACGGTGAATACTGAAAGTCAATCGAAAAACGAAGCCATTACATTAATAGCGCGTAATCATAAACATCATAATAATTTTTCTGCGGGTAATATAGCTATGAATGTACTACTGTCAACCGCGCAGTTATTTGCTTATGTAAAATAATCAAGTAACCGTAAGGTGTTTAATTGATTGCGCCTCGCAACAAAATTTAATCAGTTTAAACACTTGTAATGAATTAAATCTTACAATAATTCCTTTAAATAATTCAGTAGTTAAAAGTGTTGGTTCAGTAGAGACACCAATATTGAGACACGTTGCATTAAAATTAAATCCCGCGTTTCAGAAGATACTTATAAAATTAGTCTATTAGTTATCGATAAAATAACTGATAAGCTTCCTACACAACATGTTGACACAAAATCATGTGAGCATTTAGTGGGTTTAAGCTTAGCGGATGAATCCTGGAACGTTCCATCCAATGTTGATATCTTATTAGGTGCACAGTTATTTTCATATATTCTGCTGGGGAATAAGGTTTTATCTAAACATAATACGAATGCACCACCGGCTATACAGACAGTATTTGGATATATTGTAATGGGTGAAATACCTACGTGTACGCCGGAGGTTCCGTGGACGTTCGGCCCCGTAACCAATGTAGATTTATATAATGCGTTATCCAAGTTTTGGACGATGGAAGACATGCCTATTAAGTCGTAGATGAGTGCTAAAGGCGCAGAATGTGAAAAAATGTATCTCGAGTCAGTCCAACGGGATGAATCGGGAAGGTATATTGTATCTTTACCGTTTAAGATTGATCCTAATGATTTAAGTGATTCGCGCCGTGTCGCGCAGCGTCGATATGAATATTTAGAACGGAAATTTAATACGTCGCCAGAACTGCATTGCAGTTATAATGAAGTAGTTTCTGAATATCTGGAAAAGGGATATAATATGAGGGTTGAAGTTCCGTCTTCATCTAATATTGATGAGGGATATTCAACAATAACATCGTACAGAAATACGCTGTTAAATTCGCTCCTGTCTAAAAATTAAATAAGTAAACAATCTAAACGCGTTTAACCTAAAACAGTGATCTTATACACACGGAATTGCACTAGCAGTGCAGTAGCAGTAAAGTTTCAAGCCGTTTTAAAACGTCAGTATTTACTTAAATCTTATTTTTATAAGCCCGAGTTGCTGTCATATTAATTGATTATCACCGATCGCTCTGTCCGAACTCTGTTTGTGTGTGTCGTGTGTGTGTACGTGACAGCTGATTCTACGAACTCCGCCTACACAGCGCAGGGCCGCTAAACCTTTTTCAAACCACACATCTCTAAGAAGTAACATGGACACCTGTGATACATATTCCTTTATCACAGCGGCAAACAATATTATTAACTCTTTACATACCACTATTATGGATCCTACCAACAAGTTCACGAAAGAACAGATGGGGAAATTATCACCTAAACTTTCGGAGCTTCTGGGCAATATAAGCCTTGTTGCTGCTAAAACGGGCTTTTTAGAAGGTGAACTGAAGACATACTAACGGATCTCAGAAAATCAGCCGCTCCAGCCTCCGTCCCAATCCCTGCCAAACGGGGCACAAATAGCCCAGATGTGCGAAGCAGCCGACGAGTTGGAAGAAAGAAAGGTGAGAGCCAAAAATTTAATAATCACAAATGTGCCCGAAAGTGTCACGGCGAATCAATTGGACCGAATTAAAAAGGACAAAGTGGAAGTATTAAAAATTCTCAACAGAATCGATAACACGCTTGCCGAAAATTCTGTCAACGTCTTCCTCATTGGCGTAGTAAAACCCAATAAAATAAGACCAATGAAAGTCATCCTTAATGATCCGTCGACGGCCTTAAACATATTGCGTAAAAAAAATATAACTCTGACACACACCGAGTGTAAAATTTACTCCAATCAAACTCTTCTACAAAGGCAATACCTAATAGATCTCAGACAAACCCTGGCAAACCGCACCCTGGAAGGCGAAGTTGGACTTACTATAAAATTTATTAATAATAAGCCAGCAACTGTTAAAAATGTCTCAAAAAACCATAATCCGCCATTGGATATGGCCTAAATATTTACTACCAAAATGTAAGAGGACTGAAAACTAAACTAAATGATTTAAGAATTAAACTACCAACCCTAGAATATGATGTTTACTGCTTCACTGAGACATGGTTGACCCCAGATATTAAAAATGGTGAGTTAGGATTTCACTCCCATAACACCTATCGAATGGACCGCGATACTAATACTAGCAACAAAAGTAGGGGAGGTGGTTGTCTAATTTCTATTAATACTAAATTAACCTCAAGAAAACTCAAATGTGCAAATATAAACGTGGAACAACTATTTGTTTTAGTGACAAACAAAAGTGAAAAAATTATAGTTGGTTGTGCGTACATTCCACCCTCATCTGATGACCAGCTTTATACTAGTTACTGTCAAGAAGTAGAAATATTGCGAAGAGAATACCCAGACGCTAAATTTATTCTTACAGGTGACTTTAATCAACCTACTGTTCAATGGGATATTGACAACAATAATACTTGCACAAATTCCACGTCCAATAATGGTTCTCGTGAACTTATAGAAATGTCGTGTTTCCTAAACCTTAGACAAGTGAACTTTATATATAACTGTAATAATAATCTATTAGACTTAATTTTTAGCAATTCCAACAATATAAGTGTACAACATGCAAATGATAATGTTTCAACAATTGATAAATACCACCCACCACTTTTTGTTAAGCATATATCGACACAAATTTTAAATTTAGAGTCTTATAAAGAGAAATAAAATTTTTATAAAGCTGATTATCCCAAGATAAACGAGTTTCTCGCCAAATCAGACTGGAACTTCATTAGTAAATGTAATAATATTAATGATATAATAGAATCTTTTTACTGCATAATTAAAAAATCAATTGAACTTCTACGTCCCTATTACAAAATATAGGACATCTAATTACCCCAAATGGTTTAACAAAGAGCTAATTTGTACTATTCAGGCAAAAAAACTTGCACATAAAACATTCAAAATATCTCTAGCTCCAAATGACTATCTACTTTTTTCTAAATTACGCAACAGGGTGAAAAATATTTCGATCTCCTGCTACAAAGAATACCTGGAAAATATTGAGCAATCGTTACAAAATAAACCTCAAAATTTATTCAAATTCGCAAATAATCTTAATAGTAATGAATCTGGTATTCCGTCTATCATATACTACAATGGTAAAATTGCTGATACACCTCAAGGAATTACTGACTTATTTGCCGAATGCTTTGGCGAAGTATATAAAGCAAACTCATCCAATAATCAAATACCTCAATTCAACTCCAATATTTCAATTGTTTTTAACGACCTTGTTATTGATGAAATCGATGTTCAGCGTAAAATTACATTATTAGATACTCAGAAATCCGCTGGCCCGGACACCATAGCTGCAATTTATTTAAAAAACTGTGTATCTAACTTAAAAGGACACCTAACCAATATATTTAATCTATCATTAGCATCTGGCCTTTTCCCACAAAAATGGAAGACCAGTTTCCTTAGTCCCATCTATAAAAAAGGCGATAAAACGGATGCTTCTAATTACAGACCTATTTGCATACAATCAGCATTACCTAAATTGTTTGAATCCGTATTTCTATCAAAATTTATGTTGCAGGCTCGTAAAATCATTTCCCCTCACCAACATGGATTTATATCCGGTAGATCTACACCTACAAATTTAATTATATACGAAAAATATATATCAGATAATCTAAATTCAAAATTGCAAACGGATGCAGTTTACACAGATTTCAGCAAAGCGTTCGATAAAGTTTCTATAAAAATCTTATTAAACAAATTAGAAGTATATGGGATAAAAGGAAATCTACTAAAATGGCTTGAGACCTATTTGACATCTAGAAAACTGTACGTTAAACTATCTAACCATATTTCACACGAAATTGAAGCTTCAAGTGGGGTGCCTCAAGGTTCTCATCTAGGTCCGATTCTTTTTTTGCTATTTATCAATGACATTGTTACAATATTTGAAGGTATCCATTTCCTATTGTTTGCTGATGACCTGAAAATTTACACTATTATAAGAAATTTAATGGACTGTCTTGTATTGCAAAAAAACTTGGATCGATTATATAACTGGTGTAACATAAATGATTTATTTTTAAGCATTAACAAATGTAATTCCATAAGTTTTTCTAGAAAAATAAATATCCAATACTCTTTCAATATCATATTAACAATGTGAATCTTTCTACAGTAACATTAATAAAAGATCTGGGTGTCGTTTTTGATAACAAGATGACATTCGTCCCCCACATCGATGCAATCACGAATAAAGCACTTAAATGTCTCGGATTTGTATTAAGAACGTCCAAAGATCTAATGTATACTAACACACTCAAAACATTGTACATTACACTTGTCAGAAGCATTCTTGAGTATAATTCCTCTCTCTGGTCGCCTCTATACAATGTACACTCACACAAAATTGAAAGAATACAACACAAATTTTTAAGGCATATAAATTACAAATTACATATTACATTAGAAAATTTAAATTATAATTATTTAATGCACTTGCTTAAACTAACTGAATTATCACAGCGAAGAAAAATCTGTGATGCTTTATTATTATTTAAAATTATCAACGGTTATTTGGACAGCCCTGAACTAGTGAATATGATAAATTATCAAGTTTCCAATAAGTACAACACTAGACTTCATGCTCCATTTAATATAGTTGCTTCTCGCACTAATTTTATGTTCAACTCTTGTCTTCAGAGATTGCATCGATGTGAGGAATGAAACATGCTCTGTTGATATATTTTTTAATAAAAACATCGCTTCCTTTAAAAAGCGTATATGTATGCAGATATTAAGCAAAAATCCTGTTGATTGTTAACAATAACAAACTTAAAACTCTGTAACTATTTTCATAATACCTACTTCTTTTTGTATGTAATTGTTGTGTACCTTTTATTTTTGTCATAATAATAACAAACTTACGTACATTTATAAAAGCAAAAAAAAAAAAAATTAAAAAAAAAAAAAAATTTATATAAGTATTTTAAATTACAATTACAATATTACCTACTTTTATAAATCGCTAGAAAATGTTTAACACCACTGCCAACCGATATGCTTCGAGTATGTTTGTAATTATGTTTTGTGTAATATTGTGACAATTGAAATTGATAATGTACTGTAGCCTGAGCCCAAATAAGTATTTGCTGGTTGATCACATTTAGCTATTCACATGTTATTTTGTAATTGTTAACATACCTACTAGTTTATTTCTCTTTTATTGCAATGAATTAACTCTACCTTAACTTATCTATTCACCTACTTACCTACTACCTTAACTTATCTATTCACCTACTTACCTTTCATATTATGTTTACTTTTATTTTCATAGTTTATCTTTTCCATTTAAAAATGTTTCTGTATATGATGTTATGTAAAAGCTTGTTATGTAAAAAACTTGTTATGTAAAAGCCCACCAGGGCGTTGAAATTAAAATTAATTAATTAATAAATATTTCATTCCTCATCACGCAGTAATTCGTAAAGGTAAATCAACAACTAAAACTCGTGTTGTATTAGATGCAAGTACAAAGACCAGTTCAGGGTTGTCACTTAATGATATTTTGTATACAGTTCCAAATTTGCAATCTAATTTATTTACACTTTTAATTAAATTTCGCTTATTTGCTGTAGCATTAACCGCAGATGTTAAGCAAATGTATCTACGTATAATGGTAACGGAATATAGATTTCACGAAGATGAACAAATTGGAATTTATCAATTTAATTCACTCGCGTTTGATTTGAACTGTTCACCACTCCTAGCAATGCGAACTATACGGCAGCTAGCGAGCAATGAAAGAAATCGTTATCCGAAAGCGGTTGAAGTTGCAATTAATGATTTAAATATGGACGATTTTGTATATTCTGTCTATTCTTAATACTATAAGTGAAGGCATCACTTTGGCTACAGATTTAATGGCGATGTTCAAGTGTGGAGGATTTGAATTAGTCAAATGGTCGAGTAATTCTCCTCATTTACTGGCCCAATTACCAGAGTCGCACCGCGCGACAATGGATTTTTCGGATAATTGTAGCATTTTAGGATTAAAATGGGATCCGATATCTGATTGTTTTCGATTTATGATATGTCCGACGGAGGAGAAAACTATATGTAAAAGATCAATTCTTTCCACAATAGCTCGTTTATTCGATGTATTAGGTTTGGTTGCTCCGGTAATTTTATATGCCAAATTACTTTTACAATAGCTGTGGTTAGTAGGATGGGACGAGGAACTACCCCAAAGTATTTTTTTTTATTTTTTTTTTTATTGAAATTTTTTTTTTGATACATATATATACAGGTACATCCATAATAACAAAAAATAAAAGAGAGTAACAAAAAAAATCCCACAAAGGCGAGGCCTGTGCGTGGGCATTATTATTTGTATGTGGATATTTAAAACAGTGGTTTAAATAAAAATAAAATATTGTACATGGTGATTGATTTTACCGTAATTTCAGTTACTTTTTACTAAAATTCCAAAAATATTTAAGTGCTCAATGAATATTAATTGGTACAACAAGTATTAATTGATACAACAAACACATAGCAGACTTTATTATATATCTACTCTTAAAGCGAATTAATTGTAAGTATAATTAATGGCTTTGTTAATAACTTATAAGAAAAAAATATCTATTTTGGCTGTTTTGAGCCAAGTTTTGATATGTTTTTTATATGAATGAAGATTTTGACGAGTGGTCTCTTTAAGGGTTGAACATACTGAATTATAGATTTTTGGAGCAATAAAACTAATGTGTCTCTGGGCCTGTCTAGTTTTACAGTGGGGTACAACATACTCACAGGCGCCACATCTTCGACTGGAACGATTAGAGTTTTTAATAAAATTGTTTGGGTGCTTGTAGATAAATTTAAGACATTGAAAACTATAGGTTTGTCTAAGGTCCAAAATATCGGTTTCCCTAAACAATTGTTTGGAGGGATAAGATTTACTTTTCTGGTACATAATCTTAGTTATTGATTTTTGGGCAATTTCTAATGGTTTTAGATGATTATTGTAACTTCCTCCCCAACCAATTATTCCATAGGAAATAGATGAATGAACTAGTGCATCATAAACTAATTTTATGGTTTTTATATTAACTATATTACACATTCTTTTAAAAATATAATTTAAATATCTCAGTTTGTTAACAGTTTTTTCTATATGGCTGGTCCATTTTAGTTGAGAATCTATGGTTACACCTAAGTACTTAATATTTTTTCCTGATTTCATCTCTTTACAGTTTGAGCATGCGGTAGGGTTACAATTTACATTATGAAATCTTAAATTAAGATTAGTTTTGGGAGCTGACTTCAGTGTGTTATAGAAAGGAATACAGAGAGTTTTTTCATAATTTAAAGTAAGAAGGTTTCTATCTAGCCACTCTTTGACAATAGTAATACATTTGTTAGCCTTATTAGTTGTGTCTTCCCATGTATTTCCTTGGACTGTTATTGCAGTATCGTCAGCAAATGAGAAAATATTACCAGGTATAACAATGTTACATAAATCATTTATATAGATTAAAAAGAGTAGCGGCCCTAATACAGTCCCTTGTGGAACACCGTGTTTTACTGTATCAAAATTGCTCAAACACATTCCAATTTTTGTACATTGTTGTCGATTCGAAATGTAATTTTGTAAAAGCATGAGACATTTATTTTTAATTCCAATGTTGGATATTTTATTTAAGAGAGTACTATGGTTGACTGTGTCAAAGGCTTTCTTTAAATCTAAAAAAATTGTTAGGGTTTTGATATTTGAGTCTAGGTTAGAATAAATTCTATTGGTTAAATTAAATAAAGCATCGTCAGTGCCGAGTTTGGTTCTAAAGCCATATTGGTTAGCTGATAGGAGTGCATGAGATTCCAGAAAATCGATGATTCGTTTTTTTATACATTTTTCTAATATCTTGGATAATTGAGAAGTTAAGGTGATTGGTCTGTAGTTGTCTGTTTTACATCGAGGTCCTGATTTGTGTATTGGAATGATATTCGCAAGTTTAAATAAATCCGGGAAAATACTCTTACTGATACATGCGTTAAATATATGATGTAGTGGTTTGATTATATGTTGTTTTATGGATTTAATTGTAGCATTACTTAAGTTATCAGGACCATTTGCAGACCTAACGCTTATTTATTTATTTATTTTATTTATTTATTTATTTGTTAAGACATACACAGTACAATAAGATACAGTTAGAATTTTTTTAGTTATTACATAGTTGTAGTACCTATTACGTATGTCCATAAAATGTCATTACGTAATTTCGCCTGAGATTGTTATAAAAGGAAGGAAGTGTGTGGATAGATAATAATAAATGAATTGAAAATAAGAATTATAATAAGCTCACGAATTGTAATTGACTGTTAATACATAGGAGTTTTGAAAAATGATGTGAAAATATTTTTGAAATTTGTCATGCTAAAAAATTTAATAAGTTAGTTTTGTATGTTAGAAAGGAATCATGAAAGATGTCTAAATGTAGTAATTTTTCGTAATGGGTGTATGTTGTGATTGCGCGAGTAATTACTGAGTTGTTTGCTGCATTGGTATTGTTGGCTTCAATATGAAATAGTGTAGTGTGCCTGGTACGCCTCGTTGGAACATTTAAACCAATGACGGATAGTAATTCGGGACTATCTATTTTATTATTTAGCAGATTATGTAGAAACAACAGGTCTGACAATGTGCGTCTTTTTTGTAAAGTTAACATTATTTGTAGTATTGTTGTATTTCTTGAGTAAATGTTTCGAAAATTTATTCTGTATACTTTCTACTAAATCTATGTATACCTTATATTGAGGATTCCATATTGTGGAAGCATACTCCAGTGGACTTCTGACCAATGAACAAAACAAAATTTTCAGAGTCTTAGCACTTTTGAAAACTTTGCATATTCTTAATAAGAAACCTAGCATTCTATAGGATTTTGAAATAATGTGTTCAATGTGCTTGTCGAAAATTAATTTGCTATCTAAGTAAACACCTAGATCTTTACACGTAGACATAGGTTGTAAAGGTTTGTTATTCAAGTTGTATGGATAGATGATTTTGTTTTTATTTCTAGTAAATGTAATCGAGTGACACTTAGATATATTTAAGGACAATAAATTTGATTCACAATATACGCACAAATTATCAAGATCGCTTTGCAATTCCATACAATCGGATAAACACTGTATAGCTTTATAAATTTTCATGTCATCCGCGTATAAAACAAAGTAACTATTTTTAAAGCATACGGAAATGTCATTTATATAAATATTAAATAAGAGTGGTCCAAGATGCGATCCCTGGGGCACACCTGAGATGATTTCCGTTAAGCAAGATGCAAAACCATTGACAACCGTGATTTGGTGCCGATTATTGACGTATGATGCGATCCATCTATAGAGGTCACCGTGAATTCCTAGACCTAATAACTTTTGTAAAAGAATATAATGATTAACATGGTCAAATGCTTTAGAATAATCCGTATAAATGGCATCTACCTGGCATCGCATATCCATTTGAGCATGAAGAAAATTTGTAAAAAATGCAAGATTTGAAGTTGTTGAGCGATTTTTCATGAAGTCGTGTTGATTATTTAAGAGTAAGGGTGAGATAGTAGAATATAATTGATCGTAAACAATTTTTCCAATACTTTACTTAGTATCGGTAATTTGGATATAGGTCGATAGTTCGAGACATCATTTTTACTGCCATTTTTATATATTGGGGTAATCAGGGCTGTTTTCCATTTGTCGGGAAATGTTCCTTCGGATAGCGATAGTTTGAAAATAACAAAAATGGGGGGTGTCAATTGTTTACTACAATAATTTATGAAGATCCCTGGAAGTTGATCATCCCCTGGTCCCTTTTTGATATCAATGGACTTAAGGTATTTGAATGTGATGTCTTCATTGATCTCGATTGAGTTGATTATGCTATTTGAATTAGAGCAAAGACTGGCATTGCTTGTATGTGCAGGTTGAGCATTCGAAAATACAGATCCAAAATACTCAGAAAATAAGTTGGCTACTCCTCTACTGTCATTAGCAGTTTTTTCACCGTAAATCATATGATCAGGGATGGCAGGAGATTTTCTTTGAGAATTGACGTAGGACCAAATTTTTTTAACATTGTGCTGTATACCGGATTCTATTGTAGAAATGTAGGTTTTGTAAGCTGCTGAAGCGACTGTTTTTTGCCTTTTGCGAAGCAATGATAATGAGAGATAATCAAGGGGGTTCCGATGGCGCTTCCATTTTCTAAAGAATTTTAATTTTTCGTTTGTTATTTTTATTAAGGCTGCCGTGTACCATAGTGGGTATTTTCCAGATTTCACAACTTTCTTAGGAATAAACGCTTCGATAATCTGTTCAATTATAACATAAAACGAATTTAACGCTGTATTTACATCTGGTGCATTTATAACGGTTGACCAGTCGGTTTCTTTCAGTCTCTCATTGATCTCTGCATAATCTGCTTTATGGAATAATTTTATTGTTCGAGAAGTTGAGAGGGTTGCAGTAGTGGATGGAAATTCTAGTTCTACAATCAATGATTTATGATGAGCATCTTCTTTAACTAATGGGTGGTCGGCAAGCGACACATTAACTGAAGTGTTACAAAAGACAAGGTCCAAAATTCGACCGTATTTGTTAGGTAAATGGTTAAATTGGGTTAAATTTGCAAAAGATAAGCAGTTAAGTAACGCGAGTGCGCATGGATCTCTATTACTTGGCATTTGTTGATTATTCCATTCGATATTGGGCATGTTATAGTCGCCAATGATTAAAAACTTGTCATTGGGAAAACGGATTGTTAAGTCAGAAATAGTATTGGTATGACTAGTAAATAATGCTAATCTTTCTGATGATGTTAATTTTGAACCGACGCTAGGTAAATACACGCAGCACATATGAATATTATAACAATGACGATTCGATTTTGATGTATTGACAGTTATCCAGATATCCTCAGCGTCTGATTTCCAAGAGCGAGGGGTAACAAAAAATTCTTTTTTAATTCCTATGAGTACGCCTCCGCCAGTTGATTTGCTAGTGCAGTGTATATCCCTATCATTTCTGTAAACAGAATAGCGATTATCGAATAATTCCTCATCTCGGATACTATCAACCAACCAACTTTCGGTAATGAAGATCAAGTCATAATTATTGAGCAGTATATTTTGATGAAATTCCAGTGTTTTCGAGCGCAAACCTCTTGAATTTTGATAAAAAATTATTAATGAATCATGCATTGAGAATTTTCGGTAATTACATTATTATGTTCGGTTTCTGTAGAATATATTTTAAGAATATTATATTCTAGAGTTATGTTATTAGTCATGAGTCCACTGGGCTTAGCAAAGCACAACATACTATTATTATCAATTAAAGTGAGTGAGTATATTATAGAATGTAGTAGTGAGCAGTTAGTGTAATTATTAGCATGTGGGGTTAGTGTAAAAAGGGTGATGTTGAAAAAATTATGAAAAAAAATACGAAAAAAATAGTAGTTATGAGAGGATAGGTGGTTTAACATTGCAATGGTAGTTAGATAAGGTTTTTTAGCTGTAATTCGCATGAGACGTGTATGGGTGGTGATGTTTCGTTTTTCCGTAGGTAGATTTTTGCACTTCTTATCCATAAAAACTGATAGTTGTTTTCGTTTTTAAAGGCTTTAGCGCACCTCAATGTAGATTTATTCTTCCGCTTGAGATGGTCGTTGACGAAGATCCTCTGGTCAGCTCCAACCATCCCGATGGCCTTGGTAGTGATTCCTTTTCTTTTCTTACGTTATCAATATGGTTTGAGATTTCAACTTCTGTAATTTCCATGAATTCAGATAGTTCAGAGGTAGAATTTTTAGTCTCTAAATAGTCTGAGAATACATTCTGAGAGTGTAAGCTAAGAGAAGGGTTATTGTCTATTAGGGTAGATGCAATGTTTGTGAAAAAGTGATTGAAATTGTTTGCAATATCTTCAGCATTCTCTAAGATTATATTATGTTCGGTTACAATTTTTTGGGGAATTTTGTGATCCTTTTGTTTCCTGTTTGAGATCTCATTTATGATGTTCCATGTTTTTCGTGAGTCGTTTTGTGCTTTTTGGAGTTGTTCAGAATAGTACTGTTGTTTGCATTTTTTTATAAGAGTATTAAGGTAATTTCTATATATAATATAATGGTTCCTTTTGCTGTAATTTTGTGTTTCATTGTTGGTTATGCAATGGTTTTCGTAAGTTTTGTAAGATTTGAACAGTTTATTTCTATGATGTATTGATATTATTAGACCACGTGTGATCCATGGTTTTATGTGTCTATGTTTACTTTTAGGTGGTTTTCTTTGTTCATAACATTTTTCAATGTGGTTTTGAATAATTTCATAAATGTTATTTAGAGACATATTAGGGTCGTTATTAGAAAGCACCGAATCCCATGTTTCGGTTGTTAGTGATATGTCTAGTGATAGGTAATTAATTTTTGTTTTTATTTCCTGCTGGTTATTGGGATCGATGTTTCTGGGAGAATTTATAACGCAATGACCGTAGAAGGTGGGATAGTGGTCTGTAATGTCAATTTTTAAGGTAGCAGATCTATTTGGGTATTTTTTTTTTGCTTTCAGAAATATGTGATCAAGACATGAATCATTAGGATGATTGGGCCTAGTAGTACTGTTCAGGTAAGATAGGTAACCTTTGGTGTACAGTAAGTTTAAGTATTCGTTTGCAGATGGATTTAGTATTGCGTTTTGTATATTTATATTAATGTCTCCCATTAAAAATGAAAAAATCAAATTGATTTGAGCTATGTTCGTCAATAAAAGTTTTAATTTCGTGTATGAACAAATTTGTGGATAATGAGGGAGAGCGGTATGCTGACAAAATAAAATACTTTTTTCCTTGAGAGGTAAAGGTTGCATGGACAGCATTTGAATATTTGAAATTTGGGCTGACAATGTTAATATTAGATATAGAGTGTACATTATAAAATATGGTAATGCCATCATGAGAGGTGTGTCTAGCTGGAATTGAAAAAGAAATATAGTTTGGTAGGCTGAAAGGGATACATTCGCGCATTTGCGTTTCGGTAAGAGATATAAAATCAATTTGGAAAGATAACGAGTTTAAAAGGATACAGAACTCATCAAAATGTTTCCTAATACTTCTGATGTTCATATTTAGTACATTGAAAGATGTGTCTTCGAAGATTGAGTTTAGGTCTTGATAATTTGCGCATTCATGGTTTTCCGGGATGCTATATACTTCTAAGGAGGCCATTTTTATTGAGTCCGGGAGGTATCCAAAGAAGTTGTAGAAGTGAGGCACGGTTACTGGAGTGGAATGTCGCTCGCATCTTTGACATATATTATTGGTGAATCCTTATTTTTACGGAGAAGGACGTTCCCGTTTTTCGTCCACGCATATTGGTATGCCATTGATTTTGTTGCTCTCGCTAGCCAGAGTAATTGCTTGTTTTGTTGCGTCAGCTTTTCATTTATGTAGTTAGGGTTTATCGAGGTGGAGTGATTTATATCTTTGGCGGAGAAATATCCCGCTTTCTTTTTTTGGGAAAGGATCCTGTCTTTCAATTCTTTTGTAGCCATCTTTATTGTTATACATTTCTTTAGTGAGTTGGTGTAAATTTTTATTATGGAATTATTATTTAGTAAATCTTCACACCCTATTTTTTTAAAGATGCATTCTATAGATATTTTAGGATTTTCTTCTTTTTTAGTTTCGATTCCGTTGATTTCGAGCGATGTTTCAAGGCAATTTTGTAGAGATTGATTTACAACAGATTTTAAATTTTTGTTTTCTTTTTCCACTTCCTTAATTTTTTTGTGGAGTTTATTTCTCTCTACTTCATAGTCATCGATTTTTAGTGAAAGAAAGTCAATGGTCTTGGTGAGTTCGTACAGCTGGTTCTTGAGGTTTTTTACATCTTTTAATTCAGCAGAGAATTTTTTTTCTATAATTTCCGACATATCTTTTTTTAAGCTATCGATGTTTTTTTGGTTTTCAATGTTTTGATATGCTATTTGAGACATTATGTCTTTTTTAATTACGTCCATTTTTTTTTCTAGGAACTGTATAATTTTATCTTCGCTATCCAGAATGGTTGTCTTGCTTCTGGTGCTGCTCATTGTGGATTTTTAAAAATAAGTTTATTGTTTAATTAGATGCTCTATTTTTTTTTAATAGGGTTTCAAAAATATCACACGTTACAATGCAGATTAAAATTAAATTTAAAAGAACAAAAAAAAATGCGGTTGAAAAAAAAGCAGCAAAGTTTTTTTTTTTTTGGAAACTGTGGGGTTTGAACTGACTTCCCGTATTCCACGGAGAGTATTGGCGAAACGTTTATACCACCAGGCTACTGACCGCCTGTGACGTATCGATAAATAATTATAATATTAATTGTGAGGGCACAGGTCCGTTTGTATTTGTTGTAATAAAAGGTTTTGATTGAGTTTGCAAGCCGGTCACTGTCACTTCAAATTGTCACTTTAATCACTTAAAATTGTAATGACTAGGCCGTTTAGACTAAACTAAATTGGATGAATCACTTCACTGGTTTTACAGGTAAACACCAACCGTCGGTTGTTTGATTTTGGTGAGATTTTAACTATGAATTTGAGCGATTTTTGTGGAGCGATTATTTGACGTGCGCACTGTTTTAAACGTTGTTAAGATTTTTGAATTATTTTATTGTTAATAGATATGTCAAATTCAAGGAAGAATTACCGATGCTTTCTAATTTAAAGTTACCTCGATATTTGGAAGTAAAGAGGGACTGCACGATAAATATTATCACCTTCGCAGATGCGAGTATGAAAGCATACGGTTGTGTAATATATCTTCATGTCACGGATAAGGGTGGCAACACTACAATGAATTTGATATGTTCTAAATCCAAGGTGGCCCCGCTGAAAACAGTGTCGCTCGCTCGATTGGAATTATGCGCTGTGCTTATTTTATCTAGACTCGTTAGATCTATCTACTTATAGAAATAGCGTTTCGATAAACGATATATTTGCTTCTTCAGATTCAAAAATAGCACTTTCTTGGATTCACTCGTCCCCGCATCGGTGGCAAACTTTTGTGGCTAATCGAGTTAGTGAAATTCAGGAAAATTTACCCGCGAAACATTTTTATCACATATATGGCGTTACCAATCCTAGTGATTGTTTATCACGAGGACTACTGCCTGCTCAGCTGGTCGATCATTCTCTTTGGTGGCACGGTCCGCCCTGGGCTGCGAACCCAGTATCCGAGTGGCCTATCGAAAGATTTTCCCCCTCACGGGAGGAGGAGAATACTTTGGAATTGAAAAAATCGCATACATTTACGATAACGTCAATAGAAGAAAATTCTCCGATATATAATTTCGCTTTAAAAATTTCCTCATGGCCAAAACTGCTGAGAATTGTGGTATATATTTTACGATTTATGCGAAAGTTATCACGCTCAACAGTTATAAATTCCACGGAATTAAACATTGCTGAAATGAATGTATTAAAAGCTTTACAGAATAGGTATTTTAGTGCCGATATACAATTAATACAGAGGGATAAATTGTGCTCACCTTCAATCCGAAAACTAAACCCGTTCCTAGATCACAATGGCTTGTTACGTATAGGTGGTAGATTAACAAACGCGAATATACATTTTAAAACAAACATCCAGTACTTCTGCCAAGACAGGATCATATTGTCGATATAATTATAGACTTTCACCATCGTGTGAATTGTCATACTGGTGCACATCTCCTTATGTCAATAATTAGACAGCGTTATTGGATCTTATCGGGGAGAAATCTAATACGCAAAAGTGTACATGCTTGTAATTTCTGTTTTAAAACTGCACCTTCTAATATTATACCGCCAATGGTAGATTTACCTACAGCTAGAGTTCAGGAAGCAAAGGCATTTACACATACGGGTGTAGATTTTGCCGTACCAATAAATATAACCCTTTCTAGGCGTCGTGGGGTAAAAAGTCAAAAGGCATATATATGTCTATTTATTTGTTTAACAACGAAGGCTATACACATGCAAGTGTTATCAGTTCTAAGCACGGACAATTTTTTAAACGCATTTAAGCGTTTTCTATCCAGACGCGGACCGGTTTCGTGTATGTACAGTGACAATGCGACAAATTTCATAAGCGCAAAGAATTGTCTGGATGACCTATATAATTTTTTAGAGGCAAATTCAACTAAAGAAGTTCTTCGCAATGAATTTAACATTCGGTTAATTGAATGGAAGACGATTCCACCCCGCGCTCCTCACTTTGGAGGATTATGGGAGTCAAATATTAAATGCAATTGTAAAAAGCATTCACTTTGTGGCTCATCATAATTTACAATAAAAACACCTAAATTTATTTTTGACCACTATAGTTTTATTTTCACTCCAGAGTGAAAATAAAATTATACTGGTCAAAAACAAATTTATGTGTTTTTATTGTAAATATTAAATGCATTAAATCGCATCTGTATAGGGTTGTGGGTACTCAACTTTTATTTTATGAAGAGCTTCTCACAGTTCTGACACAAATAGAGGCTGTACTTAATTTACGGCCATTATGTTTATTAAGCAGTTCTCACTATCCAAAAGCTCTTACTCCGGCTCATTTTCTGATGTCTACCCCGATTCAGCATCTACCTGCTTAAGATTTGACTAATGAACGCATTAGTCTACTGAAAAGGAAAGAGCTTTTGGACCACCTCGTTCAATCTTATTGGAAGAAGTGGCATACAGAGTATCTTCACTCTCTGCAGATGAGAAAAAAATGGAATAGTCCCGCGAATAACATTCTAGTAGGTACCATAGTATTGGTGCATCAAGAGGATGCGCCTCCACTTTATTGGCCGGTGGGCGATTCCCTGTTAGACGGAGTGGTTCGTGTCGCACGCGTAAGGACCCCTTCCGGGAACTTTAAACGACCAGTCGTAAAATTGTGTCCTTTGCCTACACAATAATTATTATTTCTTTATTTCATTATTTTTTTTTAATTTTCGTTTTAACTTTGTAATATCAATAGAGTATTGATAAGAATATTTATATTTCATCTTACTTCGTTTTAAATTTAATTCTTTACTTTATTTGAAAGTAACTAAAATTTCGGAAGGTACTTTCAACGCCGGGAGAATGTTGGCGCAATATATAGGGGATTGTTAGGTATGCATCCACAGGCTTAACAGTCCAAGCGGGCTTTTTCTATTTTTGCGGTTTTTTTCGTATTTTCAAAGTCACTTGTGTCCGTAACAGCATATTCAAAAAAATATTTATCGTGTATGTTTTTTAGATAAATGTATGTTATATACAACCCCTTAAAAATAAATAATCTAAAAAAATATTTTTCTTACTTTACAGCAGTTTATAAAATAGTAGTTTTCAATAAATCGCCAATCGACCTCAAGATTACTTTCATCTGCTACTACATACAAAATGACAAAAATATATAAAAAATATTTTGTAATAAAAAATATCTCAACCCATAGGACCCAATTTTCATATTTTTATATAATAGCTAAATAACTCTGTGATATTATTTGGAAAAACTATGTAAATCAACTTACTTTGAAGTCAATTTTATGTATTAAAAAACAGCAATTTGAACAAAAAAAATACCGTATAATTAAACAGTATTTATACTATCTTAATTGATAAATTAATTTAAGGATTTAATTGGTAATATTCTATATGCATTTAAACCCTAAACACATATAAACGATGGCATTTTACATATTCAATCATGACGCGAACATCGTTCGTCACAAGCGGACGTTTCGCGACGGTATCTTCTGTGAAGTAGTATTAAAAAACGTAAGTGTATTAGTTTATTTTCGATATACGCATATATTGTAGACATAAAATCAAAACGTAGAATTTGTTCATGTAATTTGAAGGGAGCGTGTCAAAGGTGAACACGAATGTGAATAGCGTGGAGGCGAACGTTGTTGAGATGATTGTACCTTATCATATATTACCTTCTAGCTGAAAAATATGTAGCAGGTCTTAGTTATTGTAACTCATCTCATTTGCCAGCGCCCGCTGTGGATATGTACGAACGAGACAGCAGTATTATAATTGCTTCCAGCAGTATAGAAGAACAGACGTATCGTATTTCATGTGACTAGTGTTATAGGGCTGTGCAAATATATGTTTGATTATAATAATAATTTGATTATTTAATTTGGCTATTATAGCTCTTCGTGAATTGAACAAATGAAAATAAAATATAATTATATAATATAATATATGTATATATTTTTTTTTATAAAGGGTAAATATATGACTGTTTTAGGTGTTGACAATATTTTTTTGTCTATAACCATTATTATTATTTATGATTTGCTTAGTTAAATTAAGTTCTCTTGAAAAATTAATTAGAGGTGAAAAATATTGTTAAATTATATCTAACCCTAGTTATTCTTTGAATTTATTTGTTAATTTAATTTAGAATTTGCCAGTTTTGAAGAAATGAAAATTAGCTTACTAATTTTTTTCAGTGTATAAATATGGGAAACAAATGGCATTCCAAAACATTCCGTCAGCTCAACAGAAAGAAGAAAAAGTATGATTTTTTTAATATCTTTATAACATAACTACTTTAAATATATTAAGACTACTGTTATTAATAAATACCATATCAAGACCTAAGACTTTACCCAGAAATTTTTGAGATTATTTTACGTTTAAAATGTAGTTTTCATTTTGCCACCCGCTGACATGTTTTCAAATAAAAAACAAAATTCTTCAACTTGTCGCCACCAGTTACAACCGTATGCATCACGTGGTAAATCATCATTCTGTAAATTATGTTGTATTATGTTCCTTATGAAAAAAACTGATGTTTCTATTGAAATTGGAAAACCCTACAATAACTGTACACAGTTTATTTCATATCTTGAGAGCTTCACTTACATTCATGCATCGTATCGTATAGTATTATTTTATTGAGTAAAGTGGGGAATTACTTAGCTATTTACATCAGTTCATCAAACACGTTTTTTTTGGTGGAAAGTACATTTCACTGTGGAAAGTACGGTAAATGTACTACTGAACTGAGTTTTATGTTCATATGAAAAATGCGTGTATTTATTTGTGAAATAACACGAATTAATTCAATAAACAAAAGAGCTCAAATCACTTGTACCTTAGCAATTCAGCAAACACATAAATGTGAATAAAGAACATTCAATTACAAGATTTCTAGTTCTTTAAATATTTTACCTGCTGAAATTATAAACGGAATCAACATAATTGTTGGAGACATGCTAGCTGAAAGAAATTGTTTGTATTGGTTTAAGTTCTGAAATACTACTTTATGTAATGTTTTATTGTTGTTTTTATGTTTTATTTATATATTAATGTAGTACAATCTATGGAATATTAATATGAGAATTTTTTAAAAAAGGACACGTTATAAAAATACATAAATATTGTCAAAAATTCGTAAATCATTTTACTGCCAAACTTTTTCAGTATTACGATCTAGGCAAAAAAAGAATAGCACAAAAGTTCTATTATTTAGAATATTCCAATCTGTACATATCCTTTAAATTAAATCCCCACATCAGAAACACCAGATAAAGCAAACAACACTGTTTTTTATATGCCTACTCACTGTAAAAACCAAAACTTTTAATTAAATAAATGTATTCTCAACTTTGTTTTATATTTCAATGTTGTGACAGCCTACTCACTATAAAAACCTAAACTTTTAAAAAAATAAAAGTATTCTCAACGGTGTTTTATATTTCAAAATTGTAACAGCCCTAGCAGCAGTCGCAAGTCGGCCGCTGGCGAGTGTTTTCATCGAAATGAAATTTATCCAATATTTGGGGAAAAAATATTTTTTCCTAAATTCTTACAATTTTATAGGGAATTTTAGTTTACATGTTAATTAAATCAATACCTCTGTAATAATTATTTCATATGGAGAAGATGCAGATTTACATAAAACTTGGAGATCTTTTTCGACATTTATGTATTTTGAAACTAAAATAAGCATAAATAGTAGTGGTTAAACCCAGTAAAAAGCTCATAGTTTACTTATAAAATCAAATTATTTTAATCGTGGATATCCGCCAGTTTTTAAAAAGCCGTTCATATAATGCTTATCAACACATTAGGGAATCTCAAGGGAAAATTCCCACATTGTAGGGAAAAATTGAAAGCCAGCTACTACATAAACGGCCAAGATATAACAAGCTATTTTTAATTTGTCATCGGGAATGTTCGTTGTTGTCGATCGGGAGACCTCGGGTGTTTATGCCGGGATAGTATAATCAAACCACTTGTTCAGTAGCTTTTGGCGGAATTGTCTACAAAATACGACGAGAGCGACACAGTCGACCAATTTTTTAACTATTTTAGTAAATTTCGACAAAATCGTTATCTCGGCTACCCTCTTAATGGACAAGTGTAATTAATGTCAATACAAAATCCTGCAAATGTCCTACCTACCCTTTTACTCATCCCAAAATGTCACCATAATAAAATGATTGTTGCGACACACGTAAAATCGGACAAGTGGTGTCAGTTGCTCATCAGAGTTCATAGTGATAACTAATATTCGACAGGGCGATTATATATTTGTGAAGTGAAATCATCCAAACTCCTGGAGACGTGTGGTAATCTTCAACGGTGAGTCCATCTTTCCTGCATTCCAATCTGGGCTTATCTTGTGCTCCAGAAGCCCACATTTATACCTTTTTGACTATTGCACTGTCCATCGGGTTTGTCGGATGCATAAATCGTCCCATAACCTAGCATTCGGTGTAGTTTGGGGCTGGTCCTTTGAGCGTGTGGCATAGGGCTTTGCTCTGCACCACCTTTAAAAATATAGTGAAGTCGCAGCTTTGCGACACCAAATGATATGTATATTTTTTTTTATTTAATTTTTTTTTATTGACTATACAAACACATTACAATAATTTACAAATGTAGATATTTCGGGCTGATTGCGAAAAAATTAGAAATTTTTAACAAAAATCACCCAACTCAATTGAGAAATTATTTCTCGTGTTTGAGTTGGGGAGTGTTGTGAGTCATTATGGTTTATAGGTTGTAAAATTTCACTAGTTGATGTAGCTAAAAATTAACAAATAGTTTTAAAACTAGATAATAAATTTGATAACACTATATAATTAAAAAAATACGAAATTTAATTAAAAACTAAAAAATATAACTTAAATAATATAATAGTTATTAAACTTAGAAAAAATAAGATATAAAAATAAAAAATGTACTTATTAGGTACGAAATAATAGAAGGTACAGTACTGGTTGTAAATTGTTCAAAGACCGAGCTGGCAATCTTGTATGAAATGGGTACATAATAAAATGCAACAACAATAAACGCATATTAGGAAGCGCATAATATAACTTTAGAAGATATGTATTTTTTTTTTAAATTAAATTTTTTTTATATACATATATATATATTTTTATTAATCATTAATCAATTTTCCTAAATTCATTACGTGAATTTAGGAAAATTTAATCAATAAAAAATACAAATGAGTATATAAACAATTATTTGGAAAATGTATCCAATGAAATTAAAACTTGTGATTACCGTTGGGTTTATCTAAAAGTTTTTTTGATTTGTGATTTGAAAGTTTTGTAATTTTTTTCAGTTTTAATTTTATCCGGAAGGGCATTAAACAATTTTATACCTTGATAAGTATAATGGTGTTGACCAGCACTAGTTTTACATTTAGGAATATCTAAGTTACCACGTGATCTAGATCGGTTACTTATTTTTGTAGAAATTGTTGAATTGAAATGGTATTTATGAATTTGTAACAGTGCATTCTTTTTAAAATTTTTGTTTAAGCTAAGAACCCTAAACGAGTCAAACAGCTCCGTGGTTGGAAATATCGATGGTTTTCTTAGGATGACTTTCAAAATTAACCTCTGAACCTTATCTACAGGTGAAAGGTTAGTTTTGAAAGTCCCTCCCCAACCGATTATACCATATTGTAATATGGATTGGGCAAGAGAAAAATATATAATTTTAATCATATTATATGCTAGGATGTTTTTCAATCTAATGAATAAGTAAATAAGTTTTCTTACTCTGGTTGCCGTATTTTGGACTTGTTCGTTCCATTTTAAGTGTCTATCTACTATGATACCCAGATACTTTATACAATTTTTGCATGTTATTGGTAAACAATTTACACTACCGCATTCTTTTTTATTTTCACACTGATGAAAGGATTTTAATGGTAATATTGTTTTCGAAATTTTTTTCCTGCAAAGAGAATGGGATGAAATATGTTTTCTCGGTATAAATAAAGTGAGAGACAATTTAGGTCGAACCATGTTTTGAGTATGTTTATATTGATATTGGCTATCCTCATTGTGTCCTCCCATGATTTTCCTTTTGTGATAACTACAATGTCGTCTGCTAGAAATGATAAGATATGATATGATAAGATATGATATGATATGATATCTCCAACAATGGGAAGAGTAAACATTTGATTTACATATATAATAAAAAGGATTGGACCGATGAAAGTTCCTTGCGGTAGGCCAAAAGATGGGGTTTTGGGTTCAGTAAGGGTATTATTGATTTCGACATATTGAAATCTCTCTTTTAGGTAACTTTGGAACCATGATAGCACTATTCCGTCCAATCCAATTTGTTTTAGTTTCTTAGTGAGTTTTGAGTGTGATATGCTATCAAATGCTTTGCGGAGATCATTGAAGATTCCAAGACACTTTTCTCCATTATCTAATTTTTGCATTATTGTTGATGAAAATTTAGCAATCGCATCCTGTGTGCTGAGATTGTCCCTAAATCCAAACTGGTTTGGGCTCACTGTCTTCTTATCTTTTATGTAGTTGTTAAGTTGTTTTTTAACAATTTTTTCATAGATTTTTGCTATATTTGATGTGAGTGCTATGGAACGATAGTTACAAGTGTTTTTTTCGTCACGAGTTTTAAAAACAGGGGTCACAATAGTCTTCTTATAGTTGTTCGGGAATATGCCCTTCTTCAGACTAACATTTATTATATGAGCAAATGGTTTGCTGATTATCTCAGGTACAGTTTTTCAGTTTCATGTTTTTACAGTTATGTTGTCGTAGCCAGGGCTTGCTGATCCTTGTAAACTTATTATAGCGTTTTCAACTTCTTTATCAGTTACTGAAGCAAATGTGTGAAAACCTTCTTCAAAAGTTGGGTTTAGCTCTGGTTGTTGAGTTTTTTTTTCTAGGATAATATTACTAGCAAGATTAGCACCTACATTAACAAAATAATCGTTAAAGATATCACCACAAAGTTTTGGGTTTTTTTCTGTGTCAGTATTGATTCCTTGATGAGTAATTTCTTTTGGAAATTTTTGTTTTGTGCTTTTGATGGTTATTGTTTTGATAATTTTCCAGAACTCTTTGCTATCTTGACCAGCATTTTTTAATTTATCACGAAAATACTTTTCTTTAGTCAGTCTAATTAGAAGCGTAAGTTCGTTTCGATATTTCTTGAAGAAAGTAGCTTTTTTTTCGCCGTTAGGGAATTTTTTAGACTGGTGATAGTATTTTTCCTTATTTCTGATTGAAATCACTAATCCATGGGTTATCCATGTCTTTATTAATCTGTGTTTAGATTTTGTTTTAGAAATAAGTATTTGTGTAGAAAGGTTTATGTGATTTAGGAAAACAATTCGAAATTCTTCGCACAAGTATTTGGATTTTCCGATTCAATTATTGATGCCCAGGTTTCCATCTTAAGATTTGTTTCTAAAGTTTTCATATTTAAATAATTTTTTTCTTGTTTTTTTTGTCAGTTTTGTTGGGGTTGGCACTTTTTTTTGTCTATGTTGTTAACGAATATACAGGTGTAGTGGTCAGTTATGCTGGTTTCCCATAATATCGACATGTTTTTTTCAGTGTTATTTGAGTTGCACCATATGTGATCGGATTTGTATAGGAAGGGATTTGTCCGCTGATATTTCGTGTTGCATTATTTATATATGATTTATAGTTTAGCGAAGTCATTACATTTATATAATCATCTTTCGTTTCGCTTTGTTCCCAGTGTCCGATATTAATGTTAATGTCACCAACAATAATATTAAAGTTACTTTTTTGACTCAATAATAATTTTTCGATTTCTGTAATGAAATTTGTGGGATTCGATCCGTGCGTCCGGTAGATGGCAATAATATGGTACATAATGTCGTTCACATTTACACTCAGTTGTAAACAGTTTGCTAATTGCATTTTAATTTCTGTGACAGAGACATTGTTATATTTATTTAGAATGAACACCGCTATACCACTGGTTTTATTAATATAGTTAGTTGACGAAAAGTATGTGTAATTCGGAATACTGTACAGTGTGTCAGCGTTATTTATATTTAAGTGCGCTTCTGTTAAAACAATGAGGTCCGGTAATGTTTCAAGAAGGTTTAGTGTTACTACAAACTCATCTAGGTTTTTTTTAAAACTTCGGATGTTTTGGTGCAGAACAATGAAAGCACTTGGGACTTTTTTTAGCAGATCTCTAAAATGTTGTGAATCTTTGCAAATGTGCTGTGAAACATCTGTTAATTTGTCAATTTCCTCGCCTAGAAAATCATCCATCACTTATTCATAATCGATTCTCTGTTGTGCTATAATAACCATTTTCCGATATGGATGTTAAAAAGTCAGAAGGCAATGACCAAATAAGAATTAAAGACCTGAAGTTAATTGCTGAAAATATAATTCCAGTCCTAACTAAATTAATTAACCTTTGTTTAAATAAAAGCATCATGCCTGACGAACTTAAAACATCCATCATCCGACCTATTTATAAATCAGGAAATCATAAAGATTTCACAAACTATCGACCAATCGCGATTCTCTCGTGTATTGATAAAATTATTGAAAGAGCTATATTTAACCAAATACAATTTTTTATAGAAAAAAAAAACAGAATCATAAATCCCATAAAGTACGGATTTCAAAAAGAAAAAAGTACTATACAATTTCTTTTTAATTTCACTGACCATATAAATTGTCATTTAAATGAAAAATATTACGTTGGTATAATTTTTATAGACTTTAAAAAAGCATTTGACACATTGGACCATCAAACATTACTAACGGCAATGGAAGAATGTGGTATTAGAGGTCCTTTCAATAAAATGTTTAAAAATTATCTGTTAAATAGAAAAATTAAAGTTAAAATTGACGGAATTTTCAGTGATGAAATGCTAACAGACACTGGAGTAGGAACAGGGTCGATATCGGGACCTACGTGTTATATAATGCAAGTAAACAGATTACCTAACGTTATAAAACGTTGTAAATGTTACATGTTTGCAGATGATACTTGCATGATACTTACATGTTTGCAAATTATACACTCTCCATATGCAAGTTATCAGGATAAAGAACTGCATATAAAAAGTCATTCATATTTATTTTATTTATTTATTTATTTATATATAATTTGTACATTTATTTATAACAATTACAGGTAATAAAGCCTAAGACGTTATAATTGTACCATTCATGCAGTGTATATGCAATGCCAAAAATCTCGCAAATGCGCTATAGGACACAAAAAATAAATCTAATTTCTTATCTACCGCATTCAAAAAGCACGTAGCTCTCCCCACAGGTGAGTTCATTAATAAATTAGTGCGGCTTGCTCTACTATATAGAAGATTGTGATGACGTCCTCGAGAGTGAGACTCTGGTACAAAAAAAATTAATTGGGCCAGTATCTCATTATTAGATAAGTGACCGTTTATTAGTTGGAAAAAATATTTAAGCAAAGCAATACCTCTACGTGTCTCTAGGGAGTGGTAATTGGTCATGCCTAATATATAAATCGATGGGTAAAGCCAAGGGTAACGTCCATAGAGCCGCGAGAATAAAAACCTTAAAAAAAATTTATGGACTCTTTCAATGCGTAAAGTGTATTTTAATTCATGTGGAGCCCAGATGATCGAGTTTGATTCAAGTACACTTAGGACTAGTGTGTTATATAATAACGTCAGTGTTTTTGTGTTATGAAACGGATATGAGTTTCTAATTACGAAGCCGAGAAGCCTGTATCCTCTGCTTATTAAATCATCGATGTGTTGGTGAAAGGTTAGTTTGCTGTCGTAAATAACTCCTAGATCTTTGATTTGATTTAGGTGTTGGAGAATAATTTCATTGATAGTATATTCAAATACATGCGGTTTCTTTGATCTTGTATACGAGACGATATTGCACTTGGGTGTACTGAAGTTTAAGCCATTTATTTTGGCCCAGTTTGAGACGCAGTCGATATCACGTTGAAGGAGAATACAGTCAAGATGGTTTTTTATTGAACGATATAGTTTCAAGTCATCTGCAAATAGTAAATACAGCGAATGTGTGATGACTGAACCAATATCGTTGATAAAAATCAGAAACAGAAGTAGTCCAAGGATAGACCCCTGAGGAACTCCAGAAAAAACGGTGAATTCCAAAGAACTGGAACCCTTATAATAAACAAACTGTCTACAATTTCGAAAATATGAAGCAAAAAAACAGAGTAGTCTTTTGGAAAAACCAAATGAAACTAGCTTATTTAGAAGAATGTCGATGTCAACCTTGTCGAATGCTTTTTCCAGGTCGAAATAAGCAACATCCACCCGTCCCCGATTGTCGAGAGTTTGTGATAAGAAATCTGAGATGCATAAGAGGTTTGATGTTACTGACATCTGGGGTCTAAAACCATATTGACGGTCATCAAGAATTGGATTAACGTGATTAAGTATATATTTATGTAGAATTTTCTCGAATATTTTCATGATGGAACATAGAACGGCAACTGGTCGATAATTCCGGATATCGCGTTTGTCTCCCTTCTTGTAGATAAGGGTTATTTTAGTTAATCTCCAGATTTCTGGGAGAATCCCGTTTTTTAGGCAAACATTGAAGAGATGACATAATGGTGGTATTAAAAGGTCGGAACAACCCTTTAGTATAAATGTTGGAATATTGTCAGGACCGATGGAGTAAGGTTTCCTTAAATTTGAGAGTGCGTCCTTAACATCTTTTTCTGAAATACTGACCAGGTCGAATGAAGGCCCAATCTGTACAGTGTGAAGGGTAGAGTCAATATTGAGAGTTGGTTGGACATTTTTGTAAACAGATGAAAAAAAGGTCGCAAAACTATTTGCGATTTTATCATCAGTAGTCAATTCCTCTCCGTCAAGAATCATAGACTTAAATGAATTGTTGGATTTTTTAGATCCTTAATGTACTTCCAAAACTGTTTGGGATCGATAGATAATTTTTCTTCCATTGAAGTTAAATGATTTTTAAAAGCTTCACTGATTTCATATTTTACGATGGAGCGATAGGCTGAAAAACTAGCATAGTCCAAGTTGTGACGTGTTTTTTTCCATCGCTTATGAAAAATATGTTTAATTTTAATATTTGAAATAATACTATCTGTGTACCACTTAGGATATACTCTGTGTGCCGTAGTGCGAGGTGTGGAAATGGGTATACACTTGTCGAATATATTGTAAATTGAATTGTAAAAATTTGTACATAATGCATTTATATCTGTTGAACTTTGGCAGACCGGTTGCCATGAGCATTCAGAAAGCAATTCATATAATAAGTGGAAATTTCCTTTGTTGAATCTCCATGCGTTTATGGTTCTAGCTCCATGATAGGAGGGAACTTCTATTGAACTTGGGTTTAGACATGAATTTGCAACACCTGAGTGAGTCTTACTAATACTTATAGACAAAGCAGGGTGGTGCTTGTCCTCGTTTGTAATAGGGTCATGACATTTCTCAACACACTTTATAAGATCCTTGGCATTACATAAAACTATATCCAGAGTGTTATTATAATCATTACATATCAAGTTATATTCTTGCAAACCGTAGAAACATTAAAAATAGTTAAACATGTTCACAATATTGGAGTTACAGGAAGGGAGGTTCAAATCACCTAATATTAAGATATTTTTGTCACTGAGAAGATTATAATTACTTTCTATTTTTTCGAACATGTTGTAGTATAACGAAGTTGAAGAACGAGGTGGCACATATATCACACATACGAAAACAGTTGAAGATTTCAAGGATAGCTTCACCCACAGGGATTTAGTGTCGGGGAGGTCCATTGAAGAAATCCTCTCAACATGGGTTACAGAATCAGCACGAACAGCCAGGACGACACCCCCCGCTCGTGTGAGGCGGTCACGACGAAATACAACATAATTTTCTGGAAATAGCTCTGAATTATGCACACTTGGTTTCAGCCACGATTCAGTGATTGCTATTAAATCTAAGCTATCTCGAGCAAATAGGTTGTTTTTAAATACTGCCGATTTCGTATTTAGCCCTCGAACGTTTTGATAATAGATAGAGAGGTTAGAATTACTTCTCACTCTTAGAGTGTTTCGTTTTATCATTGGTTGCAACATTTCTCCGAAAAAACCACTCATTGAATGCAACATGATTTGGCCATGTGTTCGGGTCCATATAAAATGAAAGCTTCGATTCCGGGACTCCAATCCGGAATGAGGCGTAGTCAGCTTTGGCTGTCAATTTGACAACATCGTAAACAATTTCTTTGTTTATATTGAGAAGGAAATTTACAATATCCTCGACCGTAGTGTTGACATCGAATTGCCAGGCATGAATATACTTGCGCCTTTCAACGGCTATGAGGCCTTTATGCTCAGTCGCGGTACCATGAAGTACTGGTCGTCTTTTTTTCCTATGCGTGACTCGGCGCCAATTGGGGTTAGCCGAAGTGGAGGTATAGGCTTCTGTTTCCGATTCGGATTCTGCTGTATCGGTTTCTGCAGTCTTCGATGTTACACTATCGGTAGGTTGGGCAACGGGAGTTGACATCTTCTTCGGCTTAGATGGGCCGGACATCGGAACCGATGGATCTGGAACAGAGGATGCCATTGAAGCATATGTTATAGCAGGTTGAGGGTCTACTTCCGATTTGCCCTTTTTTGTAGCAGATCTCGTGGTAATCTTACGAGCGTTGGGGCGGCCGACTAAGGCAGCTTGGGTTGTGGCAGGCGGTGGGCTAGCCGCTTTGTTTGGCTGTACGTCGCTGGGCCCCGTTGAGAGGTGCGGAGCGGAGGAGGACGAGCGTAGTAAAGTAGTGACCGCTAGTGCGGCGGCGGCAGGCGCGGCGGGCAAGACGCGCGGGTCCGGGGGGATCGGACCTGCGGCGTTCGACGAAGAGACACTGCATGTACATGTACACGTTTTTTTATCCAGTTAAGAATTTTTCCTCATAAAACTCATTAATGTAATATAAAATCAGTCAAGTAAATACAACCATCAGATGGTAATAGTAATAAGGCCAAATGAGCCGCAGTACTAGTCAGCTAGAAACATGAAGGGTATTGTTATAAGCCCTAGCTAGTTAGAGGATTACGAAAGAATCCATAAAATCAAAATCAAAAAAAAAATTTTAACACTACCGACATACGTTGTCAGTAAATTTTTAAGGGAATTCTGTTCCCTTTCAAAAAACAACATTTTGTCACTCAAACTTTCAATCGTTTTCGTTAGTAGGTGAAGCCCAATCAAAATTTCGTTACTGTCACCCATTTCGGTTAATTATCAAGCGCTGATAATAGGAAACAGAAACAAAATTGTAGCGCGACAAAAAGACGTGCGTTCCGGGCGATATAGAATAATCGTAATGAACGATTCTAGATTCTTCGTTTGGGCATTTACATCTCTGCCATGTAAATGCCCAAACATAGAAAAAGTTTACCAATATACATATCTTGGTCTTACAATAGATGTCAATTTTAACTGGTCAAATCAAATTGAAAATGTATGTAATAGATTAAGATCCATATTAGGGAAATTTTACCACCTAAAAAACTTTGTTAATAAAAATATATTATACTGTATATATAATGCATTAGCGGAATCAATTATAGGATACGGAGTAAATAGTTACGGATTAACGTATAAAACGTACTTAAATAAAATAGAACAATTACAAATCCGTTTCCTAAAATTGATATCAGGCAAAAAAAAAATATTATGTGAAGGCGATTATAAAAAAATGTTCTCTTTGTGTAATGTGCTCTCTATACATAGTAGGGTAGATTACCAACTAACGCTAGATGAATTTTGGAACACAGAATACAAAAAATCTGTAAACCATAACTACCCTACTAGGCATAGAGAAGCACAAATGTTTATTATTAAAATATCGCAAAATGTATACGGAGATAGAAGAAAAAGACATAAAATTCCGGAATTATTTAACGCATTACTTGAAGACATTAAAAGTGAGAAATCTTATTCAAAAATCAAAACGAAAATTAGATCGTTCTACCTCCGTGAAACATGAAAACAAATAATATTGAGGTTCAAGATATCAAGTTGAGATTAAATATTTTATTATTATTATTAAGCTAATAAATAGGAAAAGTGAGAGATTTCTTAAAATTAAACTGATTGATCAGTTTTGTAGAAAATAGTGTACAAAAAAAAACCGTTTAATCATTGTGATACTTATGTTATCGCAACCGAAGGCGTTTGATTAAATAATATTATGAATGTGTTTTGTTATTGTAGTTTCGTCAACCGTTTTAAGTGAGAATGAGTTTGACACAGAGTGATTTTGTGAATTATAATGATTGAGTAGAATTGGACTGTGTTCTAGATTTTGATTGTGGTTTATAAAATGATTATTTATTGCATCTGGGTTATTCAACTCCATTGGTATATCTCCGCCTTTATCTGTAATATGAAGGCAGTTTTCTAAGGATTTCCAGAGTTTTTTTGAGTCATGTATATCATTGTTAATGTTATGTTCGAAAAATGTTTTTTTTCTCTTTTAGAAGAGGTTGCCAAATTTCTTAATTGTTTATAATATATGTAGTGCGACTTTAATTTTGATTTTAAATACCTGGCTTACGCGCGATCTCGAATTTTCATCATGTATTTAATGACATCTGTTATCTAAGGTTTATGTTTGTCTTTAATAGTTATAATCTCTTTTGGAGCATGCGTGTCATATAAATTCAAAACATACGCATTGAAATGTGTAACCATACTATCAACGTCACCCAAAGCATTTATGAGTTGCCATGGCCCATTAGCCAGATCTGAGTTTAACTCATTCATGTCTATATCTTTAATATTTCTATATGTTATTGTTTTGGGGATATATTTTGGTTTGGGAAATTTTAAAACGCATACAACCAAACCATGGGCGCTAATAGAATTATAATGGTAAATTTGAGTATGTGCAACTACTTCAGGTTTTTTTTTTTTTTTTTTATTTTTTTTTTTTTATAGTGAATACCTCACAAGAGTCCCAACTGCTCCCGTCTGGAGCCAGTGAGACTATGGCATCCCCAATTGGGGGGTGTTGTGAGGCTGAAGGTAAGTGGGGAAGGGAAAAAGGAAGGTGGGGAAGTACCTGGCTATTCAGATCTAGTCACTAAACACGGCTAAAGCCATTTGGAGCAACGTTTCAATTCTGAATGGTGGTCTTACACCAGGGCGATACTGGTAGTATCTTCCACTCTGGATTAGTGAATACCACATCTATAAGTGTCGAGGAAGTAACTATTACTCTTGTTGGTTCGTTTACAGTTGGCGACATATTAAATACTTGCAGTGCGTCTATTAACTTCTTGGCGTCTGGTTCTTCTTTATTGTTTAAGTTTATATTTAAATCACCAAGCAAAAAAACCGTTTCACACTGAAATATGAGGTCAGATAAGTTATCACTTTTACAATCTATTGTATCATTTACGCTGTTTTTACTAGTTCGCTGTACCTAAATAAATATTAATATTCGGGGCCTTAATTTAAAGCCACATTTGTTCTAAATATTTGTTTTCGTGTGGCAGTATAGTGCTAGACAGTTCATGACGTACGTAGAAGCCTACACCACCACCTCGTTTGGGGCGAGGGGAAAAATGTAAGGTATAGCCTGGAATTGCTCTATCTGTAGCACCTCTGCTCGCATCAATCCAAGTTTCATTTAAGGCTAATACATCAATTTCATGTTTTCTAATATAGATGCATAAATCATCTAACCCTGTACCAAGTGACTGTGCATTTAAAAAACCAATAGTCAGCCTACGTTTTTTATTATTATGTGGAGACATTGTGGAAGTTATTACAAGTCATAATCAGTCATGCTAACTTGCATATCAATTGCGGCTTTTTGTGCAGGGCAGACTCTATCTCCCGTGGCATGGTTTGCTGGTTTCTTGAAGCGAGTGCAGGAGGCTTGTGTTTTCTTGGAGCAATCCATAAAATCATGTCCGGTCAGAGCGCAGTGGCGACAAGTTTGTAATTCCTGTGTGCAGAAATTTATGGTATGGCTGCTGGTGGCACTTGAAACATCGTATGGCTCCTATGTAATCGCGGGCGCGGCAGGCATTCCACCCAAGGAAGCATAAGCCGCTATCTATTAATACCTTCCTTGCTTTTGGATGACACGTAATTATCATATTCATCGAGCCGGAGTCTTTTTTGCCGAATAGGGATACTCTCCTCATTGTACGTATGTGATCTTCTTTGGATAGGTCGCATTTCCCATTAATATTATTATCGAATATTTCTTCAAATAGTGCAGAATCACTCGTGGGTTCGCCTTTCGGTACATCATATAGTACTATTTTAGGGAGTTTTCCCATCGGGTTTATCATTTTGAGCCCTTTGGCGTTATGAATTTTTTTGAATTTTTCTTTCAACTTTTTGATATTTTCCACCCCTCCGGAATTGGTTGTTTGAATTGCAATTCCTGCGCCCTTTATTTTCCGGGTCCTTACCACCCGAAATCCATCTGCTTTTGGGTTCAGAATTGAGGTTAGGTTTTTCTGGAGTAGTTCCTTAGATGTTTTCCCTTCAGGTGTATTTGGTTAAAATAGAATGGTTGGTCTTAAGGAAGGGAGTTCTCTCTCATAACCATTCATTGAGATCAATTTTGAAGCAGAAACTACTGACTTAAATGCAGGTGCACCAGCAGTTGCTACAGCATAAGTATTTCTATTAGTTTTTTACTCAAATGTAGGAATGTATGCCAGATTGGCTGTTTTTTCTATGAGCTTGTCCAATTTTTCTTCAATTCCCTTTTGTACCTCTGAGAAAGTTTGATCTCTAGTGCTCGCCGCAGTATTATCAGTACCTATCTATTGCATTTATTATCACCATTTTCCTTATTTTTTTTAGAGCACTGTTGATGGCAGATTGATCCTCTTTATAAATTTTGTTTTTTCCTTCATTAATTATTTGCTTGACGTTGTCTATCTGAAGCAGTATAGGATCCAGAACATTCATAACATTAGAATGGTTTGTCTCTATTTCAGTTTCAATTCTAACATTCGTGGGGTTTAAAATAACTTCAGTTTGGTTTGTGGGACTCGGTGCAGGCCTGACACTTGAAAGGTTTTCCATCTCCTGCGCATTGTTGACACTTAATTGATTTGCTGATTTGGACAGGCGCTCACCACGCAGGCTCCTAAAGGGAGATTCCGATCGTATGTGAGTTACGCGAGGCAGTGAGTTCTCCATGTTCGTGCGCGCTAGATCGGATCGAAGATGCTCTAGTTCCCGTCGCTGTGCTATAATTTGTTGAGATTGTAGTACGAGTGATATTTTAGCTGAATCATCTTCAGACTCAGAGGAGCACACGATGAATTGTTTTTCCCGTCACAGTAAATACCGTCACGCACTTCAAAGAATATTCATAGACTGAAAGTTTGTTGTTTGAGGTTGTTTGGATTTTGTCTATGGTTTACTCAGATTTACCGATATTCTATGGTTAAGTTCAGATGACTTTGAGTAGTCACCAGTCTAAGCCGGTTTTGGTATCCGTGATTTTTTTTTCTTTGGATTTAGGATAGCGATTTATTGTTTGTGGTTAGTTTTTTTTTTTTGGGTCGATGAACTTTACCAAAATAAATGCTTTCTAGTGTTTTAATGTTCCTTTTTTCCTGAGATCCTTTACCAGATGGTATTAATTAATAAGTGTTAATAATCACAAATTTTGTACACAATTTGTTATGTTTTCGGGCAAAATATGATGATATTTGGCACTATTATATTATGTATGTTTCAAAAACTGATATTAGGGAAGTAAAACTTTTTTTAATCAATTTTTACTATTATCGGTGAAATCACTTATAAACTATATTAACACTATGTAAAACTGCAGAAGGTAGTTATTTAGTACGTGAAACACTTAAAAAAACTATGTAAGCCTGCACAAGGCAGTTACAACCGAAGTGTCACTAGATTACTATTGTTAACAGTTTACAACTGTCACTTATTCAAAATATGTCACTTATTATTGAAATTTATTAATTATAATTAGGTTGATACACTAAATAAGACCCAAAAAATCACCTCCGATAAAATTTATATTCTACTTGCCGGATTTAAATGCAAATTTGATAGTTTTTTGTCAGAGCAAACGTCGTGGGTACACACTTCAACAATAATATCGTTATGAATTTAAATTCAACAATAATATCGCAAATAGTTTTTATTTAACTACCGCCGAGGATATGTACAAGTAAAAAATGGGTATTTGTAACATTTAAGAAATTGTTATTTGTTATTAAATTTGTACATAGAAAAATCTGACCATCGTACCGCACGGCCGGAATACGTGCGCGATACGGTACCAATGCTTTTCGGAGTCAGAATTTTCAGGCCATTTCGGCCGAAACGGGATACCAATCATATCAATCATGGCATATCAGGCATGTCAATCGATATCTACGACAACGGTCACGTCTTTACTTCGCTCCCGTAAAAGATAACCAAACTGCCTAAAACATCCACATTAATCATAAATTAGTGATATTTAATATTAAGCAGTAGAAACTTGTTGTTTTTAGTGACGTTGCACGAGTGAATTCTGTCGTTCATAGTGAATATTAAACAAAAACAGTTACAACAAAGCGTATCAATATTTTTTGTTATTCTACCCACGTAAATAATATTTTTCTAAAGACATTTAAAAATACAGTGAAATTATAAATAAATATTGATAAAATAAATACTCACGTCTAGTGCTTAAACCAAATCTGTTAAATAAATAAAAGCACTACATTATTAATTAATTTATTTTTTACGATTATTTAACGCCATCTAGTATAATAACTGGTTTGACTCCCCTGAATTGGTCTCATTAATAAATTACCATGTACCTAGTAGACCGACTCGACTCAAAACACCTTTCCACTGTGACAATACTATGACGAACGCAGAACAAAACTCAACCATAAATCGCTTGCATATTTTAGGCAATGAATATGCTAATATTGATCACGCTGCCGGTAATCTGTCTTCATACAAAAGATGCGTTAAACTAAATTTGTATGCTAGTACCACGTAAATACATCATGTAAACATAATATGCCTACCAGTACTTCTATAACTATTAATGCACTTGAAATCATAAGTACTTGTAAAATTTATCATATCGGTTAACATAATCCAAGATTTATTACTTTTTATATTTAAATCATTGTCGGTACCTTGATATAGGTATCTTATTGGTACATTTTATTGTTTTATTTCAATCTTTAAATTTTTATTTTTATTTTTAATTTTTCCTAATAAATTATGGTTTGTACTTTAATACTTTATATTTTAAACTATTCACTTTACAATTTACTTTTATACATTATAGTTTTTATACACTACTTATTACTTTACTTTTTACCTATTTTCTTAAATTTTACTAACATTTATACTGTTATTCTTCATGTTGTTGTACTATTATAAGTATGTCAATTATGTTAATGGCACGTGTTGTGCCGTATATGTGTAAATAAATAAATAAATAAATAAATCTCTGTCTGCATGCAAATAACATTATTACCAAAACAAAATACTGCAGATCTGTTAGTGAATTCACCACATAGAGGTCGCATTTTGAAATAATATTGAAATAAATAAATACTTAATATAATAATAAATAAATACATCATTTTTTTAAATGAACTGTGGCGTGTGCAAATCCTCTATAACTCAAGGCGTGCAATGCTCGTCCTGTAAGGAAAATCTGCACTACAAGTGTGGAGGTACATCAGAGGAAAATTATAAAAAGCTGAAACTGGACCTGAGAAGTACTTGGCGATGCAGCAGGTGCAAATCTTCAAATATTGCCGTCGGCGTCCACGATCTGACCACCATTATGGAAGATATCAAAAGGATCCAGATGGACTTGTCATCATTCAAGGCACTGCACGACGATATTAAAATCCTCCGTGAAGAAGTACAAGGCGTACAAAAGTCGGTTGAGAGCTGTCACCATGATGTAGCAACATTCGGAAACAAGATTGCCGATATGGAAAATCGACTTCAAAAAGTCGAACATCTGGAGGCAGAAGTCTCCCACCTCAGAACAGAAGTACGTAACATGATCGAGGAATCAAACAAAAAGGACCAATGGGTAAGACTGCAAAACCTAGAAATAAGGGGTATCCCGGATAAGAAGGGTGAAAACTTAGTAACCATTATTTAAAAAATCGCTAGTCTGAGCAACGTGGATATCGGCGAAAGGGACATGGAGTTCGTAACACGTGTTGCTCCCAGAGGCCGCGAGACTGGGAAGATAAAAACTGAATCAATTGTTGTGAAATTTACCAGCCGAAACTTAAAAAACCAGCTTCTGCAGGCGGTAAAAGACCGCAAAGGGATCTCCTCGACGGACTTAGGATTTACGGGATTACCGCAAAATGTCTATGTGGGTGACCATCTCACTAGCATAAACAAACAGCTATTTTACCGCGCAAGGCTTCTCGCGAAACAAAAGGGTTTTCAGTTTGTATGGACAAAAAACTGCATAAATATTTCATGTCTGTCTACAACAATAATGCTCGAAACATCCAGATCCTACCGGACAACCCCAAAGAGCTCTGTGTTGCTAGCATTAATAATATTGAAGTCAACCAGCATCATATACAGAAACACCTTGAAGATTTAGATCTCAAAAAAGGCGCAGGCCCAGATAAAATTCCCCCTTTCTTCATAAACAAATGTGCCCGCAGCCTATCTAAACCGCTATCCATAATTTTTAGTCGCTCCTTTAAAGAGGGAATAGTCCCAAACACCTGGAAAACGGCATTTGTAACTCCCATCTTCAAAAATGGCCAAAAATCTAACGTCGAAAATTATAGGCCAATTTCAAAGCTCTGCATCTTTAGTAAGGTTTTCGAAAAAATTGTGTATGACCAGATGTTTTCGGCCTTGAGATCATCACTCAATAATAACCAACATGGATTTATGAGGGGGAAATCTACAACCACTAACTTAACGGCATTCACCGAATTCTTACAAGATAATATGGATCAGCGTATACAGGTAGATGCAATATATACAGATTATAGTAAAGCTTTTGATTTAGTTATTCGTGATATCTTGCTGAGAAAACTTTTACAAATCGGTGTACACGGAGACCTCCTCAGATGGCTCTCGTCCTATATTGCAAACCGTAGCCAAGCAGTAGTCGTCGGTGGCTATAAATCGAACTGGGAAACCGTGCCGTCGGGAGTACCCCAGGGGTCATTATTGGGACCATTACTCTTTAATATATATATTAATGACATTGGGAAATGTTTTCACCACTCCAGAACTTTATTATACGCAGATGAAATGAAAATATTCTCCCCTGTCACGTGTATCAATGAGTGTACCCGCGTGCAAGAAGATCTAAATCGCCTAAATATTTATTGTGCAGAACACAACCTGCAAATAAATGTAAAAAAATGTGGCACCATCAGCTTCACCCGAAATAAAAATCCCATTTCTTTTAATTACTCCCTTAACGGCACAATACTGAGCAAAATGACAAAGGCTAAGGATCTGGGAGTAGTGTTAGATCCGAAATTACTTTTTGAGCGCCATATCGAATCCATGGTTGCAAAAGCTTCCAAGGTACTTGGCTTTGTACTCAGAACCTGCAAAAATTTTAAAAAAGTAAATACCATGAAAATGCTGTACTTTGCTTATGTACGCAGTTCTCTGGAGTACGCCTCTCAAGTATGGAATCCCATGTATAAGTCACACATAGAAAGGATTGAGAAAGTGCAATATCGTTTTCTACGATACCTTGATTTTCGGGCCTATCGTCCTCATCTGAGTCACGAGGAGTCAGCAGCGTTTTTCAGGATTTCGTCACTGGAAAGTCGTAGAAACTCCGCAGACGTACTATTTTTACAAAAAATTGCCACCTCTGTGATAGATTGCCCGGAATTACTTGAAAGAATTCAATTAAGAGTACCCATCAGACAAACCAGACAAAATCACACATTAAATATCCCTCAATGTAACACGAACTCAAAACAAAATGCTTTTATTTACCGTGCTTCATACAATTTTAATACTTCATAAAGTGAATTAGACTTATTTAACTCAGCACCCCACAATTTCAAACCTAAAATCAATAAATAATTATATTATCATTTTTATTTTTTTATTACGTACATGCTACACATTACACAGACTAGATCCATCCCATACCCCTCCCTTCCCCATCCCATCCCTATAGGCTAATGTAACTTTTTTTATTACATAAATATTATATATTCACTAAATAATTAAAATACTTAAGTGAAAACCTATTATTGGTTAAATAATTAACACTTAATACACCATACTTTGTAATTATTATAACTGTTGGTTTTCCAAATAAAATAAAATAAAAAATAAAAATAAAATACAAAATGAGCAGTGGCGGGGAGAGAGGATTTAGCCAGTGGCGTGGAGTTGGCACATTTTATAAATGTAAGCATATTTTGACAAAATGAAATAATGTGGCCAACAATGTCCGTTACACTCCCCCCGTTTAGCTCTGCTGAACTAAAATAGGACGTTTGTTGGTACGGCGCAGTCCGCGGCAGCCAGTCCCTCTGGGATGGTGCTGGGCTGGTGGTTCAGTTGAGGTTGCATCGGTAGGTAGGGCCGGCAGGATTATAGCGAGCTTCACAGCGGGGCGGACGTAAATTCCGGTACTCGTCTGGCTCCGGGCGGTCCTCACTTGGCCGTCTGCAGCAGGGGTGGCATCAAGAACTCGACCACGTGGCCAGCTATTGCGGGGCATGGCGGGGTCCATTATGATCATGAGGTCATCCTTCTTGATGGGAATGACTGGCTGTTGCCATTTTTGGCAAGCAGCCATAGTGGGGAGATATTCGCGGAGCCACCGTCTCCAGAACATATCAGCGAGTTGTTGGCTGATACGCCACTGGCGACGGAGACATACCTCCTCATCCTGCCTGCGGTATAGTGACAGATGAGGCCGGTTTCCGGCTCTTCCCAATAAAAAGTGGTTGGGGGTGTGGGGCTCTTCGTCCCTGGGATCCACCGAGACGTGTGAGGGGCGGTTGTTTACGGTCCACTCAGCCTCGGCAAACGCTGTCCTCAAGGTCTCTTCGCGTGGAGCTCGTTCCAGCAAGATGGCCTTCAGGGCGTTTTTTACAGATCGCACCAGGCGCTCCCAAGCTCCCCCCATATGAGGAGACATTGGAGGGATGAAGTTCCATTCGATCCCCTTTGTTGTCAAATGATCCCTCATCCAGGTATCATTTTTGAGTGATTCGATGGCATCCTTCAGCTCGTTGTCAGCAGCGTGGAATTTGGTACCATTATCTGAGTACAATGCCTTTGGTTGGCCTCGGAGCGCCGTCATGCTTTGTAGAGCCATGATGGCGGAGTCCGTGCTCAATGACGTTGTCAGCTGGTGAATGGCGCGAGTAGATAGACATGTGAAGATGGCTCCGTATCGCTTTTCCCGATGTCTGCATACGGTGACCTCCATTGGCCCGAAGTAATCGAGTCCACAATTCGTGAATCGAGGAACATGGTGGGCTAGCCTTGATGGCGGCAAGGGCCCCATTAGTGGGGGGGCTGGCTTGCTTCTGCGCATCTTGCAGGTGGGGCAGTTGTGGGCGATCTTGCGAATATTCGTGCGCAATCGCAGCACAAGGAAGCTACCTCGCACCTCAGCCATCGTTCCTCCGTACTCGGATGATCGGCTTCCTAGTGATAATGGCTCACCAGAAGATCACCGTCCAATATTATAGGTGTCCGCACTGCTTGGGGCACGTTACTGAGGGCTCGTAATCGTGAGTCCATTCTCAGTAGGCCGTCAGGTCCAAGGAAGAGGTTCAAAGCTTTGAGCCGACTGTCACTTGGTAATGCAGCTCCTTTCTGGAGCGCATATATTTCATTGGAAAATGTCTCGTATTGACACACGACGCCGGCATAGTCCAGTGGTAACGCATTGGACTGCCATTCCGAAGGTCGCGGGTTCGAACCCGGCGTGCGCAAATAAATTTTATTTGATTAATTTGTGTTATTTCACAATTAATTAATTAATTAAAATAATATATAGTATATTTGCGGCACGTTCCAGAGTTGAAGATACTACCAGTATCGCCCTGGTGTAAGACCACCATTCAGAATTGAAACGTTGCTCCAAATGGCTTTAGCCGTGTTTAGTGACTAGATCTGAATAGCCAGGTACTTCCCCACCTTCCTCTTTCCCTTCCCCACTTACCTTCAGCCTCACAACATCCCCCAATTGGGGATGCCATAGTCTCACTGGCTCCAGACGGGAGCAGTTGGGACTCTTGTGAGGTATTCACTATAAAAAAAAAAAAAACAAACATTTTCACGCATCTGGGCTCTGCATCTTTGATCTCATCGTTTCTGATATGTTTATTAGGTTGTTTGTGGCTTTTTCCACGACACTTTTTGATAAAACGGTGGATCTAGCAGGTAGTCCGGATAAGGCGACGCCATTATGAAAATCTTTTGATGTCGGGCAGTGTTTCTGCTACAGTTGTAGTAAGGCCAACGTTTTGGCGCCTTACTTCAATGTGCCTGGGAGACCGTTTCGCAGGGCCGACTGATCTTCTCGTACAAGATGCTGGCACAGATTCAGCTGGTGCTTCTCGTACGGCTTTCTGGTGTCTCTGCTGTATCAGAGGTGCTTGCGGTACGGGGCCAGATGGTCCATGTTGCATTGTAGAATGCTACCCAGAAATGTGCCTGGACGACCTTTTCGCGGGGCCTACTGGCCTTCTCTGCGAAGATGCAGGCACAGATCCAGCTGGTGCTTCTCGTACGGCTTTCTGGTGTCTCTGCTGTATCAGAGGTGCTTGCGGTACGAGGCCTGATGGTCCATGTTTCATTGTAGAATGCCTCCCAGCAATGCGCCTGGGTGACAGTGTGGCTCGTATGGCTAATCTGGTAGCCTCATTCTCATGTTCAGAGGGCCCTCCGCCATAGGTGGTCCACCCCAACGCCGTTCGTGATAATATTCGCGTAGAATCACGAACGTCGTGCACTTCCCTCGAGACAATTAGATGAGCATTGTCTTGCCCGATGAGAAGTGTGGGAGTGATGTAGCGACCGTGGAACCTCTGTTCAGGGAGGCTGAGCTGCTGGATGGTGTTTGCCTTTTTAATATACTCATCAGCAATTCCGGCGCCGCGTAGAATGATTGGCACGCGGAGGGACGTCATGTCTTATGAGCACATATTTTTAGCTCCGTGCAGCCGTAGCTCACGGGTAGGTCCGGTAGTGCCGATTTTTTGTGCTGTGGCGGCGTCAATAAGAGTGACAGTCGAGCCCTCGTCCAGAAGCGCAAAGGTTGAGATCTGCCGCTTCGGGCCCGATAATATAACGCCCACCACTTTTAGCACGGCACTTTCGGTGTGGCGTCATATGTTGTGAACGTCTGCCACAGTATTGTTTTTAGCCCGGTAGTTCGGGTTGTGAAGATGTCGGTGGTGGGGGTACCTGCACTCCCCCACGCTGCACCAGTCACTAACTTCTCAATCTTTTGTATAATGTTTGCCATTAAGGTACACTTGGCACAATCCGGCGCTGTTTACTGTTTCGAAACATGAATTTAAATTTTTCACGGCGATAGTACGGCATTTACAGAGTAGGTGGCCGTTTTCACCGCACTGGACACACCCGGCGCGGTTGTCGAACTTGCAAACTTCACTGTAACTGTTTCGCACATTTTCACCGCTTTGATTTCGATTATTACCGTACATTTATCCGGTCTCTCGATTATTGCCGGACAAATTTTCGGGCTATCGATGATTTTTCACGAACTGGTTTTTTTCACTAGAATCACCATTGTGGATCATAAAAAGCTGAAACTGGACTTGAGAAGTACTTGGCAATGCAGCAGGTGCAAATCTTCAAATATTGCCGTCGGCGTCCACGATCTGACCACCATTATAGAAGATATCAAAAGGATTCAGATGGACTTGTCATCATTCAAGGTACTGCACGACGATATTAAAATCCTCCGTGAAGAAGTACAAGGCGTACAAAAGTCGGTTGAGAGCTGTCACCATGATGTAGCAACATTCGGAAACAAGATTGCCGATATGGAAAATCGACTTCAAAAAGTCGAACATCTGGAGGCAGAAGTCTCCCACCTGAGAACAGAAGTACGTAACATGATCAAGGAATCAAACAGAAAGGACTAATGGGCAAGACTACAGAATATCGAAATAAAAGGAATACCTCAAGACAACAATGAAAACATTCTAAACATCCGAGATAGCAAACAAAATTGGCATACACAACTTTAAAACTAACGAAATTGAGTTCGCCACCAGAGTCTCGGCAAAAGGCCCACTTCTTTCCAAATTAATCAAACCAATATTTGTTTAAATTCACCACCTGCTCGCGTAAAAATGAATTCATCACGGAAATTCGACGAAGGAAGGGAATAATTAGTTACGAAGGACCTGAATTACCCTAGTGACGATAGAAAAATCTATGTCAACGACCATCTGACTAGTTCTAACAAAAACCTCCTTTTTCGGGCCAAGGGGATTGCTTAGGAGAAGGGATTCCAGTTCACGTGGCTAAAAAACAGCAGGATATTTGTGAGAAAAAATCCCACTTCGCCTCCCATACCAATTTTCAAGAAAGAGGACCTAAATAAAATAGCCTGAGTCGATCCGCATTCTCTTCGCATCGTAAAATGGATTTTTCATTCACTCATGTGTCTCCCTATACATTTCCTCCCTCCTTTTATCCACTCCTATTACACTCACCCTCCCTCTACCACTTCACCCTCTCCCACAAACTTTCGAATTCTTTTCTAAATCAGTCAACACGTCTCAAGAACCAACCTGGAATACACGTTACCGCATGTTGGCAACCCCCTGCACTCCCGACATTCAGACCTACTCGACGGACAATCGCGGTCTCACACACACTAATTATCTTCTCTGCCGTGGTAAGCAAATTACCGTATAATCATTTGTCAACAAACATTTTACTCAAATATAAACTGAATAGTATTATTAACCGTTCTTACCACAAATATGGATATCTACCTCTATGTAATTATATCAACATCAGAATAATATTATCATTAGCCGGGCCAGAGATGCGTATTATAAGACTTTTATATCATTATTATTTTATCTACTGTTGGCACCTAGCATCGTGCTACCTACCTTTATATCCTTTGTAAAATTATTGTGGCCTATCGACCTCTCCCCTCCTCCTCCTCTCCTCTCCTATGCCGACGTTAGTTGATTAAAAATATTCGTCCTGTCAACATAGTTTGATTACGGAGCCCCCTTTATCGACCGTGTCGAAATCAAAGCCATCGTGAGCTCGCGCATGGTGAAATTTGTGAATTGTTGTGAACCAGCGCAAAGAAGAATTGAAAACCGTGGAAGAATAGAAAAGGGTAAGTCGGCATTCCGAACCTTTCCATTTCCTATGATTCCGCGTTGCGACGGTGCTATATCCGTCCCCAACATTGGTCATTCGAGCCTGATAATTTATATTAATTGAAAAAATTGTGGTTAATTTAATTATTTCAAGGTTAAATTGTACATAAAAGTTGATCTATGTGTAAAATTCGCGTCAGCCGTGCTGTTCGCGAAAATTGCCTGTAGGTAGTAAAAAATACTTAACTGGTGACAAATTTGTTAATATTTAAAATAAATTGTTGTATTCACTCGGCATTTTTGTGCAGATTAATTTCTCAATACAATGGCTGAGAAAAAAGTACTTTTGTTGCAATCCCGACGTGAGCGAATAGTATCTCGTATTCGTATTACGCAAGAGCTCATAGCGAGCACTTATGATGATAGTAAGAAAAAAGATACGTTTCTTGCTAGATGTGAAAAGTTAAAAGATTGGTTACAAGAATTTGAATCAGTTCAAAACGAGATTGAGGAACAATTACTGTCATTAGACAAGATTACAGAAATGTCAGAACTAGGAAACATTGCGAATAATGTTGATTCAATGTATTTAGAGATCATGCAAATGAAAAGCGTTATCACTAGTAATAATGAAAATTCAATTCCTAAAACGGCAAGTAATTCGGTGATTCGTGCACCAGTGATAAAGCTGCCCACTTTTGATAGTAACATTAAAAGTTGGTGCTCATTTCATTCATTATTTAAAAGTCTTATACATGACAGCAATGCATATACTAATGTAGAAAAATACCATTATCTTTTATCGGTAATTACAGGGCCGGCACTGGCACTTATACAATCATTGCCTCTTATCGAAGAGAATTATGACATTGCCTGGAATATTCTGGTAAATCAATACCAAAATTCTAGAATTCTTTTCACGCATTATGTTGATGAAATTCTTAATTTCAAAATGTTACAAAACGAGTCTGCGTCAGGTATAGCGCGGTTACTCAGTACGTTTCAAGAGAATTGCGCCGCTATAAAAGCGATGAATATAGAAAATATCTTTGATAAATTTGCTGGTCATATTATGATACGATCGATGGATCTGACTACTAAACGTCAATTTGAATCCAAATTGCCCGGTGAAGAGATTCCAGGGTTGGATTCAATTTTCGAGTTTCTGAAAAATCAAACGCGTATTTTAGAAATGTTATCTCCACATACTACAAAAGAGAAAAAAGGTTCGGTTAAAACGTTGTTATCTGCCAATAAGAATTATAATAACCTTAATTGTCCATTATGTAAAGGTGCACATTTTCTTTACAAATGTGCATCTTTTACATCTTTAAGTCCCCATCAAAGGAGGGACAAAATTAAAACTTTAAACCGTTGTTTCAATTGTTTGAAACAACACCATGTAAAAGATTGTGTATCAAAATTTACATGCCAGGTTTGTAATAAAAAACACCATTCAATGTTGCACATTGCCGCCGAACCATCGGGCGAAAATGAACTTAATAACTCAAGTGCAGCCCTGGCCGCAACAACGATTCCGAGCGTTTCTACCGTTTTGTTAGGAACTGTACAACTTGAGGTCCGAAATCAGTATAATGATTATATACCTATCCGCGCCGTCGTGGATTGTGGGAGCCAAGTCTCTCTGATTACGGAAAGATGTACTCAGCTCTTGGGTTTGTCAATTAAAAAACATCGTATTTCACTGAACGGTTTAGGAAATTCTAGTATAAATTCTTGTCATGGAAAAACAAAATGTTTTATAAAACCTCGAAATAAAAAAGGGCCTATTCTTCAATGTCAAACTGTCGTGATTACAGAAATCACTTCTAATCATCCGTCATATGATTTACCATCGAGTGGAACGTCACAATTTAAAAATTTAAAATTAGCTGATGAATCATATTACATGTCGGGCAAAATAGACCTTTTGTTAGGAGCTGACGTATACTTGGATATATTTAATAGTAGCCATGAAATAATTCACGGCTCTCCATGTGCTGTAAACAGTGTATTTGGTTACATTATAATGGGGAAGATGGAAAACTCGTCATTTCAAACGCCTTCGTCTTTATTTGTTGAAACAAATTCGTTAAGCAATACTCTTAGAAAATTTTGGGAAATTGAAGAAACACCTTCAATTGTGACATCCGGACGACGAATTAGCCGAAACAATGTACGCTTCGAATCACTATCGAGAATGTGATGGTAGATATGTTGTACCATTATTAACAAAATCTGAAATTATGCCTTCTCAAAATTCCTTAAAACTTGCGGAATCGCGATTGAACAAACTAGAAATTCGTTTTAAAAGGGATCCCATGTTAGCAATTAATTATGGAAATTTTATACAAGAATATGAGGGTCTGGGACACATGACACGGGTACCTCGGAATTTAGATGCATTCTATTTACCTCATCATTGTGTTTTGAATCCTGACAGTAAAACTACAAAACTACGTGTGGTTTTTGATGGGTCGGCAAAAACCCAACCAAATAACTTATCTCTAAATGACTTATTATTGAACGGTCCAAAATTGCAAACTGAAATTCCACGTATGATTTTAAATTTTCGTTTTCATAAGTATGTATTTACAGCTGATATTTGTAAGATGTATAGGCAAATATTAATTATTCCATCTCAGCGTAAATTCCAAAATATTTTGCGGAGAGAATCTCAGAATGAACCGGTTATTGATTTCGAGTTATAAACTGTAACGTACGGGTTGTCTAGTTCACCATTCTTGGCCATTCGTACCCTTCGCCAGCTAGCACAAGATGAAGGATCAAAGTATCCTGACGCTGCCAAGGTTCTATGCGATGATTTTTATGTAGATGATTTGGTAACAGGGACAGAAACGATTAGCACAGCCCTCAGACTAAAACAAGATATCATTGGATTGTTAAATCTTGGGAAATTAGAACTTAGTAAATGGCAATCTAATACACCGTCACTTTTGGATCACGTTTCGCAAGAGCACCAGCAAGATGGTCATTCTTTTGATAACGCCGGAACTGATCAAATTGTTAAAATATTAGGCATTCAGTGGAGTCCAACGACTGATAATTTTACCTACAAGGTCGATCTACCTTCAAATAAGATATGCACAAAAAGAACAATTTTATCAACGGTAGCTCGTTTATTCGACCCACTTGGGATCATCACCCCAGTGACATTTTTCGCAAAATGTCTATTACAGGAACTATGGAAGTTAGGTGTCGATTGGGACGATCGTGATGTTCCACCACATATTCATAATACGTGGAGTAAATTTGTAAGTCAACTTTCATTACTTCGAACATTGAATATTCCTAGATATTACAACCCGGTGATGACAAGTCGTCTTTTCCTCGTAGGGTTCTGTGACGCTTCACAATTGGGTTATTCTGCAGTGGTATATTTATTAGAGCGTAATAGCAATACCACTCACATCTTAATGGGAAAATCGAAGGTCGCTCCTTTGAAAACCCTGTCAATTCCACGACTAGAATTATGTGGGGCCGTTCTTCTCACGAAACTTGTAAAGTATATTATGTCATCTGTAAAGTTTGCCGAACAAATAGAAAACGTTTTTCTATTTACAGATTCGACTATTGTACTAGCGTGGCTAAAAACGCCGCCATATTTATTGAAAACATTTGTCGCTAATAGGGTTGTACAAATACTGGAAAATACACCAAATGCTGTTTGGAAGCATGTTGTCTCGGAGGAAAATTGTGCCGATTCTGGTTCAAGAGGGCTTTTCCCAGCAGACATTATATCACACCCTTTGTGGTTTACGGGACCAAAATGGCTTCACCAACCAATAGCACTCTGGCCTTGTTCAGCTGTGTACAATCAATCTGACGGAGAAATACCAGAACTCAAAACATGCAACCTTAAAACGTTTGTATCATCTCAAATAGTACCTAATTCGATTATTAGTAAATATTCTTCATTTTATAAATTGCAACGCGTCGTCGCTTGGATAATGCGTTTCGTAAATAATTGTCAGAAACGTCCTGGTAGTGGAAATTCAAACTCGACTTATCTAAGTTCTCGCGAATTAAATGATTCGCTTATGAAAATCGTACGCATTGAACAGGAAACGTATTTTTCTGTTGATATACGTAATATGCGAAATGGCAGTCCATGTTCAACGCAAATTCAAAACTTGAAACCGTTTCTTGATAGCCACGGTATTATCAGGGTGGGCGGTCGACTCAAGTATTCAAATTTGTCATATGAAAGTAAATTTCCGATCTTACTTCCGAAAATCTGTCATTTAGCTTATTTAATTATAGATTATTATCATAAACTATATCTTCATGTTGGGCCACGAAGCCTTCAATTCACTATTCAGCGTTAATTTTGGATAGTGGCTGCACGGAATAAAATTCGCTCACAACTGTCGAAATGCATTGTCTGCTATAAAATGAAATCTTCGGTGCTACCTCCCCTAATGGGTGATTTACCTCCCTCTCGAGTGCAACAAAGCCGTGCTTTTTCTCGAGTTGGTGTAGATTTCGGAGGACCTTTCACTTTGAAAGATCACAAACGTAGGGGAGCAAAAACGTCAAAGGGTTATTTATGTCTATTTGTATGTATGGCGACGAAAGCAGTTCATTTAGAGATCGTGTCTGATTTATCTTCTGAAGCATTTATTGCAGCCCTTAGCCGGTTTACAGATCGTCGAGGGTTATGTTCTGAAATCATAAGCGATAACGGAACCAATTTCGTCGGTGCAAATCGGTACCTACTCGGTATAAATAAATTCTTGGCATCACAGCGTGATGTTATATCTAATCATCTAATTCAGAGCGGCATTATTTGGTCTTTTAACCCTCCAGCAAGTCCTCATTTCGGAGGCTTATTTGAGGCAGGGATAAAATCTGTAAAATACCATTTAAAACGGGTGATAGGTGAGACCGTTCTAACTTATGAAGAATTTGCGACAGTTCTCACTAGAATTGAGGCCATCCTCAACTCTCGCCCTTTGTGTTCAATGAGCTCAGACCCCGAGGATGTGAATGGACTCACCCCGGGCCACTTTTTAATCGGTGGATTCCTACTAGGTTTGCCTGAATATGACTTTCTTGACACCACGTCTAATCGTTTAAGTAGGTGGCAACATCTCCAAAAGATGTCGCAACATTTCTGGAAACGTTGGCATTTAGAATATTTAAATACGCTTCAACAACGATCAAAGTGGTGCAAAATGAATCCAAACATTAAATTAGGTCAATTAGTGTTAATAAAGGACGATCGTCTTCCACCGATGAAGTGGGTATTAGGACGAATTATCCACGTTCATCCCGGTAAGGATGGAATAGTTAGGGTAGCTACTGTTAAAACTCAATCTGGTTCGTTGGTTCGACCAGTGATAAAGCTTTGCCCGTTACCGGAAGAATAAAATTATTATTAGTGATAATTCTTAAGATATACATCTAAAATAGAATACGTTTTCATTTTCCAGTTTTGTTGTATTTTATTTTTATTTTATTTACCATTGGGATCTATATATATATTTTTTTGTTGTTTTTTAGATGTCTATACTCTAATTCTCGTTTTGTTTCTTACTCAGATTCTAGACCAAAGGAGTTATTAGCAATTTTAAATATTTTTCAAAACCAAAATTTTTGTTATGGTCCAGGAACCATTATTCGAAAAGTTATACTTAATTTAGTAAAAGTTATTTTTTTTTAATTGTTTTCTGCGAGGCATTACGGATACAACTTGAATGAACAATTTACCTATGTATATATTTAAATTTATCTTTTATTAAATTTTGTATCATAATTATTAATTCGTTCAAATTAGGTGGGCGGAAATGTTGGCACCTAGCATCGTGCTACCTACCTTTATATCCTTTGTAAAATTATTGTGGCCTATCGACCTCTCCCCTCCTCCTCCTCTCCTCTCCTATGCCGACGTTAGTTGATTAAAAATATTCGTCCTGTCAACATCGTTTGATTACGGAGCCCCCTTTATCGACCGTGTCGAAATCAAAGCCATCGTGAGCTCGCGCATGGTGAAATTTGTGAATTGTTGTGAACCAGCGCAAAGAAGAATTGAAAACCGTGGAAGAATAGAAAAGGGTAAGTCGGCATTCCGAACCTTTCCATTTCCTATGATTCCGCGTTGCGACGGTGCTATATCCGTCCCCAACATCTACTTTATGCACCCATACCAAAAAATTATTGTGTTAGATGTACATACTTACTTTTTAAAACTGCATGACCACTATAACCGAACTCATTTATTGAAGTTATCATTTACATGTGTAATTTACCGCTTACTCACTAATATTTATTCGAATACTCCCCTGTCTTTAGCAATATATCACCAGAACTGTAGAGGTCTTCGTACGAAAACAACGACGATCCTTCAAAATACCTTTTCAAACGATTACGATTTAATTGCCCTCACAGAATCATGGCTCACCAAAGGTATCAGAGACGAAGAAATTTTCGATCCTCGATACTATGTTTATCGTAGAGACCGCGATTACGCTTCCACCGGTCAGCGTCTTGGCGGTGGTGTAGTGATAGCTATTAAACAGGAGCTGATCAGCGTCGCCAGACCTGATTGGACTTCTTGTGCTGAAAACATTTGGGTCACCATTTGCACTAATACTACACCTCACAGTTTGGTCCATATTTGTTGCGTGTACATCCCTGGAGGAACTCAACATCAATATTTGATCGAAAATTTCCTGAACATGTTATCAGACGTAGTATCAAATAACCCCAATGATTCTTTTATTATCTTAGGTGACTTTAATCTTCCTGAAATTTCATGGATCCAAACTACGCCATTTGCTCACTATGCAGCTAGTAATTACTCTACTCACGTTAGTAATCACTTCGTAGACTGTATGCATTTTCTGAACCTCTCTCAATATAACGGTGAACTAAACTCAAGCGGCCATATACTAGATCTGATTTTGTCAAATCTACTAATCTTCGTAGAATCTAATGACGACCCGTTAGTTTCCGAAGATGAACATCATAAAGCTCTGTCCATTAGTGTGCCATTTCAGGAAACCCCTTCATTGACGAATGCGAAAAGAATAGTTTTTCTTTATAATCGTGGAGACTACAATTTAATTAATTTCGCCCATGAAAAAGCTGACTGGGCTTCCATTTTCTCTACCTCACAGCTATCACGTTTTTGGGCACTGTTTTTTTTTCGAAAACTGTTTCGTTGTTGCAAGCGTATGTTCTCGGCGAGGGCGCGACCTCGCGGGGTCGACCAAACTGGACTTGGGGATGGCGTTTGCGACGGTCTTGAGGAAGGCGGCAAACTGGCCAATGGTAGCGGAGGCCTCGTAGTGCCGCACTTCCATCAGCCACGCCAACCGCAAAGTGTACCGCATTTTTCCCGCGATGTCAATGAGCAGCGCTGGATTGGTGAGATAGCCCTCATTGTTGAGGGAGCGGAGTGACGCCACCAGGTTTTGTACAGTGCCGGAGAAGTTTGCGATATCCTCCAGAGAGGCCTCAACTGTAAGGTGAGGCAGCTTCTTGACTTTGTCTAGCATCAGAGCAGCGAGTGAAGTTGTCCCTCCATATCGCTGCTCCAAGACTTCCAGGATCTCCAGAACTTGAGCAGGGTCCATCAGAAGGGGGCCGACTGCTTCTCGGGCTTTCCCCTTGAGGGCCCGCTGTAAGCGGATCAGATTCTCACTGGAGGTCATTCGTCATGTGGAGGTGGATTGGATGAACTGTGCCCTCCAGGTGGGCCACTGCAGTGGATCTCCAGAAAAGGGAGGCAGGTCCTTGGCTATTGATTGGCAATAAGGGCTGCCATTCTTGAATCGACCTCGATTGTGGGACGGGGACGGTCCTGGGCCCTCGAAACTCTGATTGCTTCTGTCAGGGCGGAGGTCAGCTGAGCCATGGGACTGCCATCATGCTGTACCCAGGCTCGGGTATGTTGGGCCGTCTCATCCGCCGTAGGTTGGGGCGGGAATATTGGCATGGAGCTGGTACTGGCTGCGGGCTGGCCATCTGGCCGTGCCGGCGTGCCATACTCCTGTTCGCGCAGTGGTACGGGCGGCACATGTCCAGATGGTCCAGGCTGCGTCCTGGGCACGTCCCACTTCTCCAGCAGTCCGGCAGGTGATCTCTGCATCGGTGCTGGGTACCCCGGGTGGGGCAAAGGTACGGGCAGCACAGGGCCAGAAGGCCCAGGCTGCATCGGTACTGGGCATCCCTGATTGGTCCAGAGTGCCGGTTGCGCAGGGCCTGCTGGCCTTTGCTGCGCATAAGATGCGTACCTTTGGTCCACCAGAGGTACAAATCCGGCTAGCACTTCACGTAGGGCTTGCTTTTGCTGTATCAGAGGTGCGGGCGGTACGGGGCCAGGATGAAGAGGGCGGGGGACTGGCTGGCCTTGGCTGCGCCGCTGCTGCGTACCTCTGGTCCACCAGAGGCACCGGGTTCGTTTGGCTGGGTTGCACCTATCCAGGGCTATACCCCTGGAAGCGCCAGGGTTCTTCTTGGGCAGGATACCCTTCCAGGAGTACCGGGCTAGATCGGGCAGCCACTGCTGCTGCTGGTTCCTCGTATCTCTGGTCCACCAGAGGCACCAGGCTCGATTGGCCGGGCTGCGTCTATGTTAGTGGTGACCTCTCCGGGAGCATTTATTGTTTATTTGCAAAAACAGTATGAACCAGAACATTGCAATATCGATAATTAACATTTACAAAAAAGTGAATAACAAATAGGTATATTTACAAGTGGGACAAAGAAAAAAGTTTCAAATTTAGATTTAGCATTGTTGGTCCAGGAGGGGTAGGGGCTGCTGCTGTTGGAGCTGATTGAAGAGCTGCTTTGAGTCTCTCAATGTGCTTGGTTTGGCTGCGAAGCTGTTGTAGCAATGACTCCATCGCATCCTCTTGATATATGGAGGGCGGTGAGTCATGATCTGTAGGTTGTGCCATCTCAAGAGTAGTGCTGGGCGTGGGCATGGGGGTTACGTCAGGTGTGACGTGAACCACAGCCGTGGCCTGAGACCCAGAGTCCGGGGCATCTGCAGATGATGTTGAGAATCCATCATCTTGGATCCGGCTCGACCGTAAAGTTGGAGACATCCTGGTTGAAGGCATGTGAGAATCCGGCTCGAAGGACCACTTGTACTGGACGGGAGTCCGCACAATACTGTAGATTTGGGCTACGGTTCCAAACCGTGTCTTCAACCGATGAGAATGCTCCTTTACGGCCGATGATGATGATAATGGTACGAAACTATTTCAATCTGCCTCCCGCACCCGGTGCTCGGTGAATGTTGGGCACTGGGTGTGCTATCGTCTCTGCTCGCTTCTGGCGTTGGCAGTTTTCCTAAGCAGGGCCGGCTGGTCTTGATGAGGTAACACCAGAAGGTTTAGAGCAGAAGACTAGGCGAGGTGAGGCAGTTGGTGAGTAGGAGTCACTTGTTGAAAATAAAACGCTTCTTTTGGTGGTAAAGTTGAACTGATTTAATACTTTTGCTTTTGCTGCTTATATTCAATTAGCTTGACTTGCAGCCCACATTTGGCTGTCGACCAAAAAAGGGTGGGGATTCTATCCGCGTCACAAACGCGTACATAGGCCACCGTAAAATGTTGCATATTTATTTTGCCAGTGGTATAGCCAAAGACAGACGATTGAATTTTCCGAGTTTGCAAAGTTTTTGCAAGCTCGCCTGAATTACAATTACATAGCAGTTATAACAATGTGTATCTTGACAACTAGATTTTTAGTTTGTCAAGATACGACAAAAAACAAGAAATATTTGTAAAATAAAAGTATAAAAATGATCTTGAAGCGATCATATTTGTAAAATGGTTAAGTTAGTATTTTTCGCAGGTCTCCCGTGACATAGCGCTCAGAAAGAAAAAAGATTCACTATGCTGCGAGGTTCCTGGATTTTTGTAGAGGCAAAATAAGTTTAATTTTACGAAGATTCTTACACAAATTCGTCAAAAAACGGCATTTTAAATATCTCCTCAGTGGTAGCACATCGCAAATAGTGTTTATTTAACTACCGCCGAGGAGACGCACAAGTAAAAAATAGGCATTGGTAACATTTAGTTATTTAATATTTGTTATTAAATTTGTACATAGGAAAATCTAAACATCGTACCGCTCGGCCGGGGTACGTGCGCGATACGGTACCGATGCTTTTCGGGGTCAGAATTTTCAAGCTATTTCGGCCGAAACGGGATACAAAATGAGGATCGGCGGGGAGTGAGGATTTTTCCAGTGGCGTGGAGTTGGCACATTTTATAAATGTAAACATATTTTGACAAAAAGAAATAATGTGGCCAACAACGTTCGTTAAATTCGGTAAAGGTAGTTCACAATATAAGTGGTTTTATAGTTACTTGACCAGCAGATTACTGGATTTTAAAATTGATGGTGCATTTTCATACGAATTCACTGCTACGAGTCGTGTTCCCCAGGGGTCACACTTAGGTCCAATCCTGTTTTTATTATTTGTTAATGAAGTGTTATATAAAATTAAATAAAAATGCTATTGTACCTATGTATACCAGATGTTATTCTTGTTTAATTTTCAACATAATTTCTCAGTAATTATTCTGTTTAACTAATACTGTTTCGCTCCTGTGAACCACTGTAAACATAAATCATGTATATTGTAAAAGCCTTTTACGGCGTCTAAATAAATAAATAAAAATAAAAATAAAATATATTTTCAATGATATTCAAGTATTAATGTTTGCAGACGACCTAAAATTATTCAAAGTAATCAGAAACATTAACGATTGCCGTATATTGTCAAATAACTTGTCAAGATTTATTATATGGTGTCGTGGTAACCGCTTGCAACTTAACATAAGCAAATGTCAAATTATGAGGTTTTATCGAATAAAGAATCCAATATTTTTTGATTATTCCATTAACAATATGTCGTTAGTATCTGTCTCGGAAATTAATGACGTATTTATTTGGTTTGATACGAAACTTAACTATAATATAGAAATAATAACCAATAAAGCTTTGAAAATGGTGGGATTTTTCTTGAGGGTAAAAAACTGTAAAAACATTATATATGTCACTAGCAAGGAGTCATGTAGTATACAATTCCACGGTTTGGTCCCCAAATTATGAGGTTCATTATCATGCGATTGAGAGAATCCAAAATAAATTTTTAAGATATGTAAATTGTAAAATGTGCATTCCTAAAGAAAACCCAAATTACGATAACGTACTTTGTTCATTATTTAATTTTTTTATTATTTGGTATAATATTTTTTACATTTCAAAGTTTTTCAGTAATTTTGGCTTCACTGGGTGGCTTGCCCGAGCTAAGGCCTTCATTTTATAATATGAAAATATGATCTACATAATACATTTAAATAGAAAATTATACATTTAAAATATAATCTTTTGTGTTTGTGAGTGATGTGTGTTAACATTGGTTTTGTGTGTTACGTGTAGGTTTTATTTTTATTTTGTGCTATGAAATTTTGATAATATTGTCTTTTTTATTCTTTAATCCATTTTGTAATTTTGTGTGTGAATTTATTATAATTTTCCTCAATTTTAATTTCAAGTTTTACACTGTTGAAAGCTTTTATAGCATGATAATGGTAGTGTCTCTGTCCAAAGCTTGAATTTACTGTCGGAGTTTTCTCTGTACACTTATCTAACTTGTCTGTTAGTGTTATTTTGAAATTTATTTTTTTTGTCAAAAATCTAGTTTAGTAGTGTTTTAACGTATAATTGGCGTATATCTAGTACGTCACAGCTGTTGAATATTTGGTCTCTATCAGTCAGTCTATGTTTTTTTTAGCATTACCTTTAAGATCGTTTTCTGTGCGGTTTCTATGTAATTGATAGCTGAGTTTGTTGCTCTCTCCCCAAGCAATAATTCCTTATTCTATTATTGATTGGGAAAGTGCAAAATATATTGTTTTCAATTGTTTTATTTTATATATTTTTCTTATGTTTAAGAAAATGTGTATTGTTTTGAGAAGTTTATTTGTGATTTGTTTGATGTGAGGTATCCATCTAAGGTTATGGTCAATTACGATTCCTAGATACTTTATTTGTTCTGTTTTTTCTAGAGGAGGGCAATCGCAGATGTTGGTGTTTAAACATTCGTGTATTTTTAGGGTGTTTGTTTTGTTTTTTGGCTGTCCCGTGCTATTTATACTGTATGTTGTGAATTTTGTCTTTGATGTTTGAGTCTAGCCATGTTTTCACTTGCGAGATTCCCAAATTTGCTATGTTATATACATTATTCCAATCCTTAGATTTGAAGAGTAAAACTGTGTCGGCAGCATAGCTAACTAGCTAAGCTAACTAGATAAGCTAGCTTATCATTTATGTAAATAGTAAAAAAAAACGGGCCCTAGTATGTTTATTAGTATGGTTGTTAATTTTGACTTGTTTTGTTCTGTTACTCATATAATTTTTTAATAGTTGGAGTTCCTTGCCTTTGATACCCATGTTTTCTAATTTTTTAACCTTTCCCTTACTGTGCTTAATAAATCCACGCGTTCCGGTGCTGTGTAGTCAATACACATCTCAAAATAAGCGATTTAATATCGGAAAAATATTAATATTCATAGCTAATCGATTATGTTTATTATATTTTACATCAAATGTGATCATAATTGTAATTTAATTGCTGAAAACATGAAAAAACCATCGGCAGATGCTAAAGAAACGTGCAAGGGGTCCACATCTAACAATGGTTTGCGGCCGACTGGCTAGCGGCTGGCGGCTGGCACAAACACAGCTGTGCGGTCGTAGGTATCGATGGACTAAATCAAAATACAACTGCAGACGTGTGGATTTCTCATCTTCTCGCATAGCGAATTAAAGCGGGACATCAATAGCGTGTCATTTCCTCGCACACTCTTCGCGTATTGGTATCACACGGTTGATTGTATTGGTGTATTTATTCCCGATTTTTAACAAAAATCTCTGATTTTTTATTGAATTTGAAAACTATGTAAATATAATTTTTTAATTCAGAGCATAAATGTTTAACGGAGGAATACCTATAATCTGAACCCAGAATTTATTATATTTATAGAAATATTAGAAGCAATGTGTAGTAAATACACACCACAGACAAGGAAAGGTTAAAGGTGAATTGTGGCAGATTGAGTCAAAGGCTTTAGCTAAATCTAGATACATCGCTTTGCATTAGTACCATTAAATTTAATAAAATTATCTTATCGTACAGTCATTTCCGATTTCACCTGTTTGTATAAAATCATTAATTCAATGTTTGATACCCCTGATTTATTTTATGTAATCTCTTTTCATACTCCAAGCAGGTCGGTTACAAGACACTACCTACCATATTATTGTAGCAATTCCATATCAACTTCCCAATATCACACCCCTATGCGACGGATTCAACAGCTAGGAAACAAATACTTATATATTTATATTTTGTACCTACACACTGTGTGGATCAAATTCAACAATGTTTTTTTTTATATATATGTGTTTTAAACAGTCATTTCCTGCACTATTTACGAGTATAATTTCTTAAATTTTGTTAAAGGTAAAATAGATAAATATATGTGAATACCGCAAAAAGATCCCAAATTCTCCCTGCTAAACTACGACATCTCATCTATGGCATCCCCAATTGGGATATGTGTTGATGCTGAAAGGTATTGGGTGGAGAGGGAGATGGGGAAGATGATTTTTTTGAATATCTAGCTATTCATATCTGGTCACCAAAAACAGCTGAAGCCATTTCAAGCAACGTTTCAAAGGAAGAATTCTCTGGAACGTCACCGATATAATAATTGTATTTGTATGCATATCTTGAGAGAATTATACGGACAAATTAAATAAATAAATAAATTAAAATTCATTCTCCGTATCAGAGAATCAGTTTCCGAAACTGTTTTTTCTTAATTGAATTAGCCCCATCTATGAACGCGTAGATGCCTGTTTCGTTCATCCTTACGGATGGGTAAATTTTATTATTTTATTTTACGATAAAAATATTTTTTGCAATTTATGCTTTAAAATATTAAGACGAATTATTTGTATGATCTAAAGAGAGGCATAGAAAAACAATATTGGATTCAATCGACGCGCCGATTGAATTTTGTATAACGAACCACGATCCATGGAAAAAGAACAAAACGGCCCGATTGCGTCATTCGAGGGAGATGTGAACAAAGGAGAACAAAATCATCGCTCTTCTCCCTTTTTTCCATTCACTGACATTCATCCCTGATGAATTTTACATTCCCACCAGAATTGATCGCTGTTGGATGGTCCAGTATTAATTTTATTATTTTTTAAATTCTTCTTTGTAATTGATAAATTATGTTTTTAGATGGCAACCAAGGCACCAGCCATCGGTATTGACCTGGGAACCACCAACTCGTGCGTGGCGGTCTACCAGAACGGCAAGGTGGAGATCATCGCCAACGATCTGGGCAGTCGCACCACACCCTCGTGCGTTGCATTCACGAACACTGAGCGCCTTGTAGGTGAAGCCGCCAGAAACCAGATGGCGATGAACCACCAAAACACTATTTACGGTGAGATTTTATTAAAATTTAAATCCAATTCGCGAGGTACACTAATAATATTAATAATATTTGGATGATTTTTACAGCGCCGTTTTTGTAAAAAATCACCTCAAGGGCGCTGTACAAGTACATTATACATCTCTACCATGATTTATGTTATAACTAACTATATTTGGAGATAATATACGGTACAATACTAACCTGGTCGGTCACTTGAGGTTAACACTTAATTGAAAATAATTAATTATTTATAAGCGAAATTTAGATACAGGATTTAGGACATCATTTTATATATCTGGACTTTCTCTCCGGAATGCTATATTTAATTTAAAGGTATGACAGTTTAAAAAGCTAGGTTTTTAGTTTAGACCTGGATTCTGTTGGACTTGTTATGGATCTTAGTTCTGGAGGGAGTTTATTCCAAGCCTTCGGCCCAGATACTCCGAAAGCGCGATCACCAAACTTAGTATTTGGCTTGCGCTTAGGTTACATCAGTCTGCCTACAGCTGATGACGTTGCTGATCTAAGAGTTGACTGCCTCGGACCAGTGTTTTCCGGGACGCATAGTTCAGAAATGTAGGGTAGGGCCATTTCGTTGATGGATTTAAACACCATCCAGCACAATTTGTACTAGATTCTTTCAGAGCACTTGAGCCAGTGAAGGTTACGAAGGTATTTTGAAATATGCGAATATTTTAAAACCCCGTTTATGAGCCGCGCTGCTGAAATAAACACTGATTGAAGTTTGTCATTTCGATATTTTCGAAGGTTGGCATAAATGCCGTTGCAGTAATCGAGACGTGAGACTACGTTGATAATTAGTTTTGTTGCTTCTTTAGGAAGGTTTATTCGGACAGACTTGAGTTGTCTTAGGTGAAAAAAATCGGTGCTTACAGTCCTATTTATTTGACTTTTAAACAAAAAGTCTGAATCTAAATTGACACCCAGAAGTTTGACTGTTGTTTTTGGGATGATATTGCTGCCGGAAATAGAAATAGGTGAATCGTCTATAAAATTTTGACGTTTGTTTGTGGCCGCCCAGAGAAACTCAGTCTTAGATGGATTCAGCTTCAGCCTGTTTGAAGACAACCAACGAGTTATTGCTTCTAGGTATTCAGTTATACGGATCTTGAGGCTATTTATTTCGTTTGGAGCGCAGTAAAAATAAACTTGCTGATCGTCAGCGTAGCAGTGAGACAAGAGACCGAATGACTCGATTATTTTGGTGACATCATTTGTAACAAGGATGAAGAGAAGTGGACCCAAAACGGATCCCAGGGGTACCCCTGAAGAAAGTGTTGCGAAGTTAGACAATTTATTTCCAACTATCACGGCTTGTAAGCGATTGGATAAGTAGGGTACCATCCAATTTTTGATGTTGGAATTAAACCAAATGTTTCCTCTAATCTCCTAATAAGGAATTCATGATCAATCGTGTCAAACGCTGCACTCATGTCTAGGAGTGAGATAAGTGATAACTTACCTGACTCTACGGCAAGAGTTATGTCTGAGAGCATACGAAGTAGTCCGGTTTCAGTTGAGTGGAACTTTCTGTACGCAGATTGACGTTTTGCCAAAAATTTATTTGAATTCAAGTGACTGGTTATTTGTGCGGCAGCAATTTTCTCTAGGATTTTTTAAATAAATGGTAAGTTTGAAATGGGTCGATAATTACCTAAGTTTATTTATTTATTAACGCCCTATTGGGCTTTTAAGTACAAATTACAAATTTCATTTTAACAACAGTATAAAATCGAAATAAAATATAATGATTTCTCATACATTATTTACATTTAAAAAGTGCTGGACTAATTTGGCTTTAAATGTATAGAAGTTTAAATTAAATATGTCAGCGACATCACTTAGTTCATTGCCCAACCTATGTATTCTTTCTAACACAGAATTCGTAGCGAAGTTATTGTTGTAGAATAAAATATTCCGTCTAGTATATTTTGGAGGCATATGTAAAGATAGCAAGTTTATAGTGTCAGGGCAGTCAAACCTTGAATGAACAATTTTATATAATAAAAAGAGATCAAATATTTTCGCCTTTCAGATAATTTCGATAAGTTAAGTTTACTGCGTAAATTGACAAAATTGATTTCAATAATAGGAATACCAATTTTGAAATTAATAAAACGTAAAAATTTACTGTGAATTTTTTCAATTTGTAATCAATGAGAGTTGAAATGAGGACACCAAATGGTTGCATTGTATTCAACCTGACTTCTAACCAGAGACGTGTATAGTAATTTTATAGTTTTTATGTTATTAAAGTCTTTAGCGATTCTGAGAATAAATCCAAGCATTTGTAATCCCTTACTGGTAATGCTATTAATGTGATTCAAGAAGCGTAATTTGGATTCAAAGATAACTCCAAGGTCATTGTATTCAAAAACTTTTTTTAGATTGGCATTGTTAATTGAGTAGTCGAATAATAAAGGGGTTTTAGATCTATTGAAACTGATCGTTTGGCATTTATTGATATTAAGATGTAATTTATTAAATGCCACATATATTTGTAATTCTTTTTTTTAAATATTTCTACGATTTTAACTGTGACATGTTATCATTGTTTATGGTATATTTATACCGTTGATATTAAATAAATAAATTTGTTTCCGATGCACCATTCATAAAGTTTATTTAAGTTCATTTGTAGAGTTAAACAATCAGAAGAATTACCGATCGATTTAAACATCTTTAGATCGTCGGCGAATAGAAGAAAGTGAATATTATCGAAAATTAGTGAAATGTCATTAATAAATAGTAGGAAAAGAATTGGTCCTAGGTGGTAACCTTGGGGGACCCCACTTGAGGCAAAAAAGTGTGAGAACTTGTGGAGGTAATTTTTACAGATAATTTTCTGTATGATAAGTAACTTCTAAGCCATTCGAGAAAGTTGCCGCTTATTCCCAAGTGTTCTAATTTTTCCATTAAAATGCGATGAGAAACAGTATCAAAGGCTTTGCTAAAGTCAGTATAAATTGTATCAACTTGAAAACCCTTGGATAGTGCATTAGAAATAAAATTTTCGTAAAGCAATAAGTTAGATGACGTAGATCTGTCTGGAATAAAACCATGTTGAAATGTTGATTTAATTGGTTTAATTTGATGCATGATTTTACTTAATATAATCTTTTCTAAAAGTTAAGGTAGTGATGACATAATACATATGGGTCTATAATTTTCAATTTGACATTTATCTCCTTTTTTAAAAATAAGTGTTATAAAGCTACTATTCCAAATTTCAGGAAAACAACCTGTAGATAAGGATAAATTGAAAATTAAAGTAATAGGAAGAGCTAGAACATGAATACAGTTTTTAAGTAATATTGAGGGAATCATATCTGGCCCCGAAATCGACCTGGTATCCAGCTGTTAGATAAAAGTCACAAAATCATTTACTACCACATGGATGTTATGCAAGTTGAGTGAGCTTTCGGTAAATTGGGGTTTATCGAGAGAGCCATATTCATGGAGGTGTCTGCATTTACCTAAACGAAAACATTGCCTTTACAGAACTAGAAAGTGTTAAACAAATAACGAAAGAATTTGTATTTGAATGTGTTGGTATTGAAATCCCAAAGCTTAAAATGATAATTTGTACAGTTTACTATAATGACTCTGATATAAATATTTTTTTTTAACAACTTGAACTATTATTAAACAAAATTTGCAAAAACAACAAAAAACAAATAATACTCTGCGGTGACTTAAATATTGATACAAGCTACAAGAACAAAAACGCAGATTCACTCAAAAACACACTAAAATCTCACAACATACGCTTGGTTATTGATAAACCTACTCGTATACAAGGAAATAAAAAAAGTATAATTGATCATATAGGTACAAATATATCAAAAAGCTCTTACACATGGGAAGTCACAGAATTAGCTGTATCAGATCATATGGCACAGTTAATGCACGTAAAAACAGAATATAATATAAACCAAACGTGGTATACAAAAAAACAATTATTTAACACAGAAAACACAAACATTTTTAACAATTACATATCGTGTATATGTTGAGAACCACTGAAATCCTTTGAATCCATTAATGACAGCTACGAATACTTCATTAATGAAATAAATAATGGTATGAAGCTTTGTTTCCCCTTTAAACAGTATAAATATCCCCAAAAACGCAAAATAAATTGGGTAACGACTGGTATTAAGATATCTATTAAACAAAAAAGACATCTGTACATGAAACAAAAAAACACAAATGACCTCACAATCATAAACAATTACAAACAATACAAAAAAATTCTCAGTAAAGTAAAACAGGTAGCTAAACGGAATTACAATAGTAAACGAATTCAAAACGCGCAAAATAAAACCAAAACATCGTGGAACATAATAAAAGAGAACTCAAATAATTCTAATTCTAAGAGTAAACCAAAAATCTGTCTTAAAATAAATGATAACCTGGTATCAGAACCAAAAAACATTGCAAATGAATTTAACATTTTCTTTGCACCACCGCCACCACCACAAAACACATCTCTACATCCACAATCTGCCAAAACAGTCAAAAACAAACAGTCGCGATCATTCTTTATAACGCCTGTAAACAGGGAGGAAATTATTAAAATCATCGTAAAACTGAAAAATAAAAGCAGTGTCGGCACTGACAAAATCCCTATAAAAATTATAAAAGCATGTGCAGAAGCGTTAAGTTACCCGTTGGAAATATTGATTAACAAATCTTTTGAATCAGGAACCTTCCCAGAACAATTAAAACAATCTATTATTGTACCTTTGTATAAGAAGGGTCCTAAACAGGAAATCTCAAACTACAGACCGATATCCTTATTACCAAACTTTTCAAAAATATTTGAAAGAGCCATGTACAATCGCATTTATAACTTTCTCGAAAACTTTGAGATAATATGTCCACAACAATTTGGATTCCGTAAAGGCCGTTCAACAACACAGGCAGTTTTCAATTTTTTGAACAAAATTCTAGAAAATATTAATATTAGTAAAAAAACTGTAGGTATCTTTCTCGACCTCTCAAAAGCATTCGACAATGTTGATCATGAGCTTCTTCTAACTAAACTTGAACATGTGGGTATTAGAGGTCTAGCATTAAAATGGTTTGAATCGTACTTAAAAAATCGTCAGCAGAAAGTTCAAATTTCAAATATCAATGAAAAAATGGTCCAGTACATGGTAGAATCCAAATGGAGAACAATAAACAAGGGTGTGCCACAAGGAAGCATTCTTGGGCCTCTCCTCTTCCTTATCTATATAAACGAACTTCCAATAATTGCTGGCACAGAATGTTCAATGTTTGCTGATGACACCGCTTTGTTGTTTGAATGTAATGGAGACGTTGACGAATTTAACAAACAAGTTAACGAGACTTGCCAATTAATAGCAAACTGGCTGTTATCGCAACATCTATCACTCAACACAAACAAAACCCAAATTTTAAAATTTTGTCCAGTGCAAGCTACACCTATAAATATAAATGTAAACATTAATAATAATATTATCGAACCTTCCCAAACCTGTTCACTACTGGGAATGGAATTAGATATAAACATAAACTGGAAAGAACATGTCTCAAAAATTGTAGCAAAAATCAGTAGTTTTTCTTATGTTCTGGGTACCTTAAGAAAAATATTAAACACCGAATCAGTAATAGCCGCATACTATGGTTATGTATACTCAATAATAAAATACGGTATTATTTTTTGGGGAAACTCGGTAAACGCTAAAGATGTTTTCATCATACAAAAGAGATGCATAAGAAAAATTACAAACTCTGATCGTTTAGATTCATGTAGACCTATGTTTAAAAATCTGAAAATTCTGACAGTCACAGACATATATATATTGGAGTTATGCATGTTAGTGCGATCATCTACAGACAAGTTCCCACTAAAAAACTCACAGAAAACTTACTAATACCAAAAGCAAACAAAACAATATTCCAAAAAGGACCATACTACATGGCCATTAAAGTATATAAAAACCTTCCACATAACATTAAACAAATACAAGATACACACAAATTCAAAACGTTACTAAACACTTTCCTTGTTAATAAATGTCACTACACGTTGAGTGAATACCTCACGTAAATGAAACACCTATTTTTATTGGTATATATATTTGTATTTTTTTATTTTTTCATTGGTATATTGTTATTTTATCTGTATAAACATTGTAATTAAATAAATGTGGTTAGCTGGAAGAAATGGGGTCTACCCATAAGCTATACCTTTTGTAATTTTAATTTTACAATAAATAATTTTTGATTTGATTTGATTTGATTTGATTTATCAGATAATATGTTGTCATTGTCTTCAACATATACACTCTTGAAGAAATCTGCAAATAAGTTTACAATATCGTTTTTGTCATAACCCACTTTTTTCCCGTAAAACATTTTACCGGGAAAGTTAGAGTTATTTTTCCGAATTTATTTTTTATCGATCGTTAGATTAATTAGTTCAGAATTGAACCATTTAGGGAATTTAGAAGTTTAATATTTTTTTAGGGGTACAAATCTATCGATTGCTTGATAAATTACATTGTTAAAGTATTCTAAGGCCTCATTTAAACTTGAGCTTTTACAAGTGAGATCATAAGCCCAATTATAAGTAGATAAAAATTCTATAATCTTTGGGTAATCTGCTTTTTCAAAATTACGCTTGACAATCGTGGGGTCAATTACCTTAACATAAGTATTGAGGTAATTGATTATTAGAGAGGGGTGGTATTTATCGAATGGAAGAATCATTTCATCAGAGGCATACACATTAACAATAGAAGAATTTGTAAAGACAAGATCGAGAAGACGAGAATTGATGTTGTACACATGGTTTTTCTGATGCAGATTTAAAAAGTTCGACATTTCTATAATTTCATGGGAGCCATGATTGATGGTGTCCGGACTCGAGGACGCGATGTTCTCAATATCCCATACAATATTTGAGAGGTTGTAGTCACCCATCGGAATAAATGTAGCATCAGGAAATTTTCTTCGCATAGTTTCAACTTCAAGGTGGTGCTCCTTATATGTTGGCAGGCCGGAGTATGGTGGTATATATGTACAACCGATTATAAGTTTTTCATTTTTTAAGGAAACCATTACAAACACTTGTTCAAGATGTTTGTGAAGGCATTTCAGTTTCTTCGAATTCAGTTTGGTTGATACTGATAATAGTACGCCGCCACCTCTTGTTTTATTGCTGGAACTTTGACATCTGTCGTTTCTGTAAATGAAATGATCTAAAAACCCCAGTTCTCGATCGTTTATGCCAGCATTTAGCCATGTTTCAGTAAGGGCATAAATTTCGTAATTCATCGCTGGTAATGTACATTTTAGTTCTTGAAGTTTCGTTCTCAGTCCTTTTACATTTTGATAATATATTATTAGTTTGTGAGTCAGTTTTTTGGATTTAATTTTACAATTTTTGGGTGATTATTAATGTACTTGATTGTAATATCTTGCTCACCCGATGATTGCCTATTTTTTAGTTCGATTCGTAAATTATTTAGATAGTTCCTTTGAGCAACTGATTGATCACGGTACATGCGGGTGTTATTCTTCAGCAAGTGTTTTTTGCCGAGTAGGATTTTCGGCCATTTAGACTCAGCGAACTCGACTTTTACACCCCTTATTAGTATCCTTTTTCCCGATTCTGTAAATTTTCAAGTCAAGAGAATTGGTAGAGTTGTCCATGTCGAAAATGATTTTTTTTATGCTGGTATTGTCGTCTTTCATAATATTAGTCTGGGTCATTGCTTTGATTTCGGGAAAGTTACATATTATAATTTTTTTCCCTTAAATTTTGATCATTCATCTCAGCAATAATATCGCAGATGTTATTTGTTTGCAAATTAGTAGTGGTAACAGCAGGAGGAATATTTTTGTACACTGATAATTCGCCTTCTAGGGTAGCTATTCTTGCAGCCATTTGGCCTATGGACCCTAGGATATTATTAGTTTTGGGCATTATTTTGGCAATATGCTCCTTGGTAAATTTGTTATTGGGATCCATCACAATATTTGTTAGTGCATTGATCGCATCTTGTGCAAGGGATATGTATGTCTGCGCATCCATGATGAGTTCGGATTTGGGTTAATAAAAATTGTTAATGAATAGTAGGTTAAACTCCCCTAATTACTGTCTGGAATCAAGTTCACTTACAGGTAGTAATGAGTAGGTATCAGTACCTACTACGGTCACAAGGCGTGCGGAAATGCAGGTTACCTGCCTTTGGTGTAACAATAATATTAAATGTTGAATTTAAGTAAAGTTATTATTATTTGTTATTAAAACTTCGGGTTTTTATTTTGTTGTTGAGGACACACAGAAATGAACAGATTCACAACTTTTACACTGGAACACAATGGCACAGGAATAGTGTGTTTAGTTTTATTTTAAATATTTTGTCTACAGAAATAATTCGTGACTGGTTTAGGTAACTGTTGTTGAGTGAGTGAAGTTATCGGCGTCTAGTTGTGAATTTTTCAGTATAGGTGTAACTACAGCTGACTTGGTTCAGGAAAGTCACCCGTGCTCTGTGATTTATTAAAAACGTGAAATAGGAATGGAGCTAAAACAGTAGAACATTGTTTTAATAACCATGTCGGTATAGGATCAAGACTGCACTGCTTATTAGGCGAGCTTGAAGTAATTTTTATTACTTCTTCCAGCGTTGTGGGTTTAAAGGAACACAAAACTCCTTTAGAATTTAAAGTGAATATTGGCGGAGGGGTGTGAGGTGCGGAAGCACGAATGGATTCATTTTTTTCCCGTAAAAAAATTGAGAAGGCTACCGGGGTAATATCTTTTTTCGTTGGAACAGTGACTTCGGAAATTACAGTCTTTATTGAGTTCCAGAGACGTCGTGGGTTGGTTCGCTCAGAGTTGATCTTTTCTTTTCAATACTCTGATATTTTGGAATTTATTTTACTCGTTTATTGTTTTTGAGAAAGGATCCACTCGTCTCTTACAGTGGATCACCGAAGAGTTTTTTCTATAGGACCTCTAAAATTTCCGCACAAGTCTCTTCTCGTTTCGACATTCCTCGTCAAACCAGCCGTCAGACTTTCGAACTTTTCGAGTTTTTGATGTTTTACGGGCATATTTATTTAACAGACATGAAAGTGTTTTATTATGTCTTGACAAGTTCGGTAGGGGTCTTTATTTCACAAACATTGAGTGTACATAATAGAGAGGTCTTTAACTCTTCCATAATACATGAACGACGTTTCTGAAGAAGAAGCTGTGCATCCAATATACTCGTGTTAAATGTACCTAGACCTACTTTGCTTCCTGGTCGGGCTATTATGGCGACACCCCCGTAATTCACGTGTGAGATATAATTTAATGGTTTCTTTCCACTAGGTCGGGCTTCTTCAAGAACCACATACCCTAAAGCTCGGAGTCTCTTAATTGAGTACGAATCACTTTTCTCGTGCCAAGTTTCTGTGACGGTAAGGATGTGGAATTTTTGGTCTCTGAAAATATCGTCCATCACCTCTAGTTTGTTGTTAAGGGATCGCGCATTCCAGGAACCAATCGCAAGCTGTCTGCTCCTATAGTTGGCATGTCGTTATAATCTTATTTCATTTAAGTTGTTGGGAAATTTATCAGAATGGCGGAGGGGTATAGACGGTAGATAATTCGGTTTGTAAATTGGTCCGACTACTTGAATACTCTGTACTGACGGAGACTTATTTTTATATTTTTTCCGATTTTATGTCCGGGTTAAATCTTCCCCATAGGAAAAACTAAACCCTTCCACACACTTTTCCACAAATGATCATTTAGTCAATCAACATTATGCAAGTGCAATATATAAGCAAAATAAATACAAAACAATACAAGAACAACACGTCAACTCACCAGAGATCAAATAGAAAAATAATTTACCGACTCCAGATATTTTCATATCAGAGGGTTCGGCTCGGTAGAACTCCTAACAAGGCCTATAAATCCTACTGATCCCTCAACATAAATATTCAAAAAATCTTTCGTTATCCTACTTGTATTCAAAATGACCGACTTTTGCATCTTTATATATAATTTTTTGGATATATCTAATACGCCTAAATTTTTAATGAGAGAGCTAGGTATAATGCCAGTAGCCGAAATAACGAATGGGAATATTTTAACGCCAAATTCTTTTTATTTCATTTCCTAAATCTGTGTATTTTCTTATTTTTTTCATTAACAGATTTTTGAATATTTCAGGAATTTGGAATAGAGACATCAATGATATAAGTTATATTTTTTAATTTTGTCATGTAAAACTATATCGGGTCTATTATGACTAATCGTTCGGTCTGTTTGTATAGTTTTATCATAATATATTTAATAAAATTCGTTTTCTAAGAATGAATTTGGTTCGTATTCATAATATGGTACTATATTACGGCAGTCTAACGACTTACGTTTAGTTACCAAATTTTGGTGAATTATTTTTAAAACTTGATTGTGCCTAAATGTATACTCGGACGGTGCTAATATAGAACATCCCGATATAATATGTTCTATAGTTTCCGGAAAAGCCAAACATTTTCTACACCAATCATCAATTTGATTTGTATCTTTGATTATATGCTTTCTATATTTTTTAGTATCAATGACTCTATCCTGAATGGCAAGTATAAATCCTTCTATTTCTGCGCTCAACTCTCCAATACTCAACCATTTGTTTGACGGAAATGTGTCAACATACGTTTGGTTGAGATAATTGAAATGTTTTGCGTGTAAAATTTTATTTGACCAGGAATCTAATAATTCCTGGTTGGGATTTATAAAAAGCGTCCAGCACGGCAACCACGAAATCTAATTTTACGAGTAGTATTGTTATCGCGTGCAAGGTCATACAATGATATTTTTAATATAGGATCCATAAAAATACTTTCACTTTTGAGATGGAGTAGTGTGGCCCTATCGTATCGGATATTGTTTACAATCACCATAGTTCAAAGAATACCCATTATAAATCACTTGACGCACTGACACTGGACACTGCTCGCTATACTCCGTCCAACTTAAGAACGACCTGTTGGAGTACCAAATTAGGTTCGTTCTGCGCATACTACCCCCCCGCTCCTTTCCTTCGCCATCGCTCGGCTATCTCCAGCAATCTTTGCTGACAATTCGTTAGTCGTTAGTGCCCGCGCTTAGAGAAATTAACCCATTCAGACCCTGCTATAAAATGGATGTTCAGCCGATATGTCCGAATTCATTATCACCAATTACGAAAAACAAAAAAGGACAGGTAAACATTATTTATGTGTTATTTGTATGACTATTCGATTTACAACAATGCATTTTTATAATTCAAGGATATAGATAGGTAATATATGTATAAAATTTGTGAATGTTGGTGTTGATCGGTTTTTTTTTATGTTTATAGGTGGTGCACAAACCTCAACGGACAATGATAATAAATATGTATAAAAGTGTTTTATCTGGAGACCCTGATATCTCACAAACATGTGCTATTCACTTAATTTCTGAGCAAACGGGTATTGGGCTACACACCATCAAATATACGTTATTGCGGTATACAAGAACCGGTGAAGTCAAATCGCCAAATAAAAAGAGAGAGCGACTGAACTTTTTTGATAAAATCGATGATTTCGATAAAAATGCCATAAGATCAAAGATTCACACTTTTTACTCGGAAAAGCAATATCCCACAATAAATAAAGTTTTGCAGAATGTCAATAACGATGATTCTTTGCCAAATTTTAAGCAGCACTTTCCACAAGGTAATCAAAGAATTGGGTTTTCAATATTGTAATCGAAAACGTGACAGTTTGTTGACGGAGCGTGAAGACTTAATTCTTTGGCGTAGAGATTACTTAAGAGCAATCGAGAGACACCGTAGGGAAGGTCGTACGATATACTACCTCGATGAAACCTGGATTAATGCAGGTGATGTATCAAAAAAAAATTGGGTTGATAAAACTGTTAAATCGAGACGAGATGCTTTCGCACGCGGCCTTTCCGTAGGACCCCCTAATCCAACCGGTAAGGGAAAACGGTTAATAGTTTTACACATTGGAAGTGCTGCAGGTTTTGTTCCGAATGGTCTTTTAATTTTTGAATCAAAAAAAATTCGGCGGATTATCACGACGAAATGAATGGGGAAACATTTTTGGAGTGGTTTAAAAACATTTTGCCATCACTGGATGAAAACTGCTGCATAGTTATGGATAATGCCGCATATCATTCTGTCAAATTGGACAAGCTTCCAACGAGACAGTGGAAAAAAGGTGACATCATTCAATGGCTTGAAGAAAAAGGAGAACGTCAGTTCATACAGGGGATGAACTGACAACGATAAGTATGATAAGTATGTGGTAGATGTTACTGCGAGCGAAGTCAACAAAACTGTGCTCCGATTACCTCCTTATCATTGTGAGTTAAACCCGATTGAATTGGTGTGGTCAATGGTTAAACAGCATGTCAAAGTTAACAATACCTCCTTCAAAATAAGTGACGTAAGACGACTCATGCAAGAAGGTATCGAAAAAGTCACACCAGAACATTGGAGTAACTTTGTTCGACATATTGTTGGTAGCGAAAAAAATTTTTGGAATATCGATCACATTGTTGATGAAATCGAGGACAATAATGATAATTCGTTAGCTTTTGAAATTTCAAATGAATCATCTGAGGAAAATTAATTTTTTTTTAATGGCAATGATGATATTTTCAACTTTGGATTGATTTTATAAATTTTATAATTTATTTTATTTTTTATTTTTTTATTTATTTATTTATAATGTATTACAAAAAACATGGTAAGTAACACATTATTCCCAATGAGTTGAGATAAAACTCATTACGGGAAGTACAGACACATAAAATACATTTTACAAGGATATTACACTTTTAAAAAAATACAACATATTGAAAAGGAAAAGAAAAATACATTGTTAAGAATAGAGATTTTAGAAATACTGAGAGACATCTATACACATGAAACATAGTAAACCAACATATGAAAGCGAGCGAAAATTCACTGGTTTAAAAACATTTTCAGGAAATAATCTTTAAGCGTTTTAACTAATATTTTTTTGTTAGTTACTGATTGCTTTTTTTCATTAGGTAATGCATTGTATTGTCTATATGCAATATATTGTAATGAGTTAATACCAAATTTTGTTGTGTGGGTAGACGATGCTAGGTGTATTAGATTTTGGGACCGTGTTTTGTGCTGGTGTATGTCTGAATTAAATGCTGGTTTGATGTTAGTGTGTGAGGATCTATGTATGATTTGTAATATTGTACAAGTGATATTGTATTTAGGTAGAACCGTAAAAGGAAGTATGTTTGTCTTTAAATATATATCTTTGATATGTGTATCCCACGGTAGACGGTAGATATTCCTTATTGCTCGATTTTGAATCACTTGTATTTCTGATATTTGTTTTTTAGTAATAGTGCCCCAGATACTAACTAAATAACTCAGATGGGAGTGAATCATCGCATAGTATGTGGCCCGTAGTAGAGATGTAGAGAGAAGACCTTGGAGTCGGTACAGTACGCCGGTTATTGGGGATATTTTAGATTTCACATGCTCAACATGGGAATTCCACGAAAGTTTAGAGTCTATTAATAGCCCTAAATATTTCGTGACTTCTATATTTTGGAGCTTCTCAGTTCCAAGTGTGATATTTATGGGCACATAATCCTTATTACCGAAAGTTAGGTAGTGCGTTTTTTTATATTGAGGCTCAATTTATTAATACGCAGCCAATTAGCTAGAATTGAGACATCTACATTCATTTGAGACTCCAGGTCACTCAGGTTTGTACTGTGATAATAGATTACAGTGTCATCCGCATTAAGTTGGAGGTTTCCAGAGATACCACATTTAGTTATGTCATTGACATATAGCAAGAAAAGCAGAGGCCCAAGAATTGATCCCTGTGGCACTCCACATGTGATTTTACCTAAGCCACTCGAGACACCTTTGACTTCAACAAGACAAAATCTATCATCTAAGTAGCTTCGGAGGAGATTTAGGGGCTTCCCAACAATTCCCAAATATTCCAATTTCTTTAAGAGTATTTCATGATCGACCATATCAAAGGCTTTTTTGAGATCTATAAATATGGCTGCCACATATTCACCCTGGTCTATATACTGTTGAAGGTTGGAGATAAAATCAAAGGCGGCACATTGAGTACTAGAATTTTTCCGAAAGCCATATTGTTGTGGTGTAAGGATATTATTCGCAGATATGTATTTTAGGAGTCTATCTTTGATTATGGTCTCAAATACTTTTGAAAAACCCGATAGAAAGTGATATAGGACGGTAGTTAGAGATACATGTTTTACAGTCTCCTTTGTGTATAGGTATTATTTTCGCTAACTTTAATTCATTTGGAAACTTTCCCGAGGACAGTGACCAATTAAAAAGTTCTGTAAGGTGACCCGCTAATTCTTCTTTACAAGTCTTAAGAACTGATGGTGTTACTCCATCGAGTCCCGGTGCTGCTTTCAGCTTAGTTTTAGAGATGATCCTCAGTACCTCATCTTTGTTTGTCCTAGCCATGTACAAGGATTGGCAAGCCTTCGGTTCCACAAATACGGTATTACAGTCATCCGGGAATGACGGAATGGTAGCTGCTAGCTTTTTTCCTATTGAGAGAAAAAACTCATTAAATGCGGATGCTATTTGGCTCGGATCCTTAATTACGCAGTCATTTACCACGAGGGATTCTATTTCGTTAGTTGGTTTATGTGTTCGGTTTGATAGAATAGAGTTTATGATTTTCCAGGTTTTAGTGGGGTTATTTTGGTTTTGTTGAAAGCTGTTCGCATAATATTTGTGTTTTAGATTTCGCCTATAATTAGTAATGGTATTTTTCAATCTCTTTTTAAGTGTTACAAGAGTAAGATTACCAGGGTCTTGTTTCCACTGCTTGTGAATCTGGTTTCGTTCTTTGATTAATGTATTTAATTTGGAATCAAACCACGGAGTATTCAGTTGTACCCGACTTCTTAATCCTGTTTTTGGTGTAGTTGTACCTGATTCTATTGCCTTTTTAATGTGATAATTGAAACTTTTAAAAGGGTCTTCTGAGTTGCTTAAGTTGATCGTGAAATTGTTATCAAGAAGATAGGATTTTACTGACATACTGTTGATGATAGGTCTCGTAATCCGGGATTTGGTTCTATTATTAAAACATTTTTTTAAGTTGTTCTTATAATCAACAATAAGTATATTATGGTCACTAAGTGGATCATCAATATTCGATATAGTAGTCTGAATGTTTTGCCTATTTGATAAGATGTGATCTATTAAGGTGCAGCTTGTATCAGTGACTCGTGGGAAATGTTTTGTTATGTATTGAAAAATTGTAAGATTGTAAGATGTTGCAAAAATTTAATGAAGAGTGTGTGGATATGGATATGTCAATGTTAAAGTCTCTGTTAAGATTTCAGGTACTGAAATATTAATATTGGTGCTTGTAACCCTATGGGTGTGGCAACATTTATTGTTGTGTTAGCGATTGCCGGGGCAATTTCGTATTGCCACGGATTTAATCGTTCTTCTTTTGTTACCATCCGTCTTGGGCGGTCGTTTTGGCAAAACGGCAGAGCTGCCAGGTTTTCACTTACATGTGGTTAATAAAACCGCGGAGAGAGATAGCAATATTGGGCTCACCTTACATGAGCTGCCCTACGGGTCTTTTTTATTGTTAAAATAAAGACCACTATTCGAGAGCTGGAGTTATTATTGAAGACTTACTCCAGTCACACTTCCTTGGAATCTGGTGACTCACCACGCCGGATTGCTCTGTCAGGAGAGTGAAGTTAAGATCCTGAACATGATCATTCGAGCCGGATGATTATTATTTGGATTGATCCATTTGAGACGGAAGATCATTATTTGGAGTGGTCCAGTCGGGCCTCATCATCATCGGGAGTGGTCCAGTCGGCGTCCTCATCACCATCATTGGATTGATCAAGCGAGCCTCATCACGACGCTCGCATGCACAGCAAATCAGGTTGTAGCCTTCCTTTCATTGTCCTTTCAAATTCCATTTAAAAAAGCTAAAAATCTGTGTAGATGCCACATTATTTCGTATTGATTATATCGAATTATATTCGGGTGTTCATAATCAGATGCTTTCAAAATAGCATAAAATTGTTGGTGATAATAATTTTTATTGTTGTATTCTGCCGAATAACTTTGCTTTGCTTACCTACATATCTAGCCACGCGTTTGCAAGCTGTCTTTGCAATTTGCATGCCATAGTATTGTAATCGGTTTCTTTATAATCCATAGTATTATTATTTTATTCACGTCAAAACGTCAAACTGCCGTTTCGAGTTGTGTATTAAGTTTTAAATCAGGTTATTGTGTTATTCGTTTCTAAAAAATGGAACTCGACAAGTTGGTTAAACAGCGCGGGGTGTTGAAAGGTTCATTAACGAGATTTGAAACCTATTTAAGCAACGAAAATGATATTAGGCCCAGCGTATTGTCGTCGAGATTAGATGCCATCAAACCTTCTCTGATGGAATTCTCCAAAATTCAGCTGGAGATTGATTTATTGAATAAATCAGAAGATCATGACGCGAGGGATAATTTTGAAGGTACATATTTTAATTTAATTGCATTAGGACAGGAAATATTATCAAAATTTAAGAAGATTGAAAATGTCCCAATTACATCTGTGAATTTACCACCAATATCAATACCAATTTTTTCAGGTTATAGTCATAAATGGTTGACTTTTAAAAACTCGTTCATTGCCCTAATTCATGATAACAGTAAATTAAATCATGTTCAGAAATTTCATTACCTTATTAGTTATGTGTCCGGAGACGCACTTGATTTGATTAGTTCTCTAGAAATAACCGGGGATAATTATATTGCAGCCTGGACGATGCTTATTTCAAGATACGAAAATGTCAGACTTATTGCAAATAGACATCTGAATTTCTTATTTAATGTTACACCGTTAAAACGACAGAATCATCATGAATTGCGAAATTTAATTGATCAAGCAAACATTCATTTGAGAGCTTTACATAATTTAAAGCTTCCAACAGAACATTGGGACACATTAATTATACATATTCTAACCTCAAAGTTAGATAATCACACACGTAGCCTGTGGGAATCCATGGAGTGCGATAAAGTTTATCCTACGTTCGAGCAGTTTAGCAATTTTATTTCACAAAGGTCACAGATCCTGGAAACTATCCAAGGTGATAATGGTGGAATGCAACAGAAAGAGGAACCAGTTGCAACAAAACCAAAGTTTTTTAATTTTAAGGAAAGGAATTCTACGAACAAGGTTACGTTAGCGTCAAGCAACGTTAATTGTATGCTGTGTAATGACAGCCATTTCATTTATTCTTGTAAAATATTTGTTAACAAAGCACCAGCGGCACGAAGAAAGTTCGTTTCAGAGAGAAATTTATGTTATAACTGCCTAAAACCGGGGCACCCTTCAAAGGTGTGCAGGTGGAAGGAAAAATGCAGTGTTTGTGATCGAAAACATCACACTCTGTTACATATCAATACTGATAATGTACAAGCGGGTACTTCAACTGGCAAGGGTCAGTCGGAGGCACCAGTGAATTTAGCGTGTCATAGCGACATGAACGGGCGAGAAATTTTACTATCTACCGTAATAGTAAAAATAAAAGACGCGTACGGTGGAACACACAAAATACGCGCACTTTTGGATTCAGGTTCAATGTCTAATTTTATTACAAAGGATACTTGTAAGAGATTAAATTTGCATTGTACAAAATTGAACATACCTGTTTCAGGTTTGCATAATAATTTAATTCATGTAAAGGAAACAGTTGACATTAAATTTAAATCATTATGTTCTCAATACGAGGATGAAATATCTTGTTTGGTATTAGATGAGATTTCTTGCAATCTTCCACAGACCGTGATTAACCCAAAAATGTTGAACATTCCAGATGGTGTCCGGTTAGCTGATCCGCAGTTTTACCAGCCAGCTTCTATTGATATGCTGATCGGAGCAGAGGTTTTCTGGCAGGTGCTTCGTACGGATCAGATACAGTTAGGAAAGGGTAAACCTACATTGCATCGAACGGAGCTAGGCTGGATAATATCAGGAGCTGTACAGAGTCGTCATAATACGAGGCCAGTTAAAGTTTGTCATATTTCATTAAATTCTTTGCAGAACCAAATAGAAAGGTTTTGGAAGGTTGAAGAAACCGAAAATAGTAAGCATCACTCTCTGGAAGATAGTGAATGTGAAAGGATTTTCGAAGGCACGCATAAACGCGATGCAAACGGTAGATTTGTAGTCAACTTACCGTTTAAATCTAACCTATCTCAATTAAGAGATTCATTTAGTATTGCTAAAGGTAGATTAGCGTCAATGGGAAGGAAATTCTTAAGACAACCTAGTTTAAAGGAACAATACTCGGAATTTATTGATGAGTATCTTGCGTTAGGTCACATGACTGAATGTGAACCTCCAAAACGCGATGAAATTACTTATTATTTACCACATCACGCTGTATTTAAAGAAGCAAGCACAACTACTAAAATTCGTGTTGTTTTTGACGGGTCGGCTAAACCCGCTCGAGGGATTTCTTTGAATCGCGCTCTAATGATTGGGCCCACCATTCAAAATGATATATTTTGTCACTTGGTATTTTTCAGAAAACATCAATATGCAGTCACCGCAGATATTGCAAAGATGTACCGCCAAATTAATATCAACCCGGAACACAGAAATTACCAACGTATATTATGGAAAAGGGATGCGGAGGATTGTTTGAAACATTATACGCTAAACACGGTGACATATGGTTTGGCTCCTTCGCCTTATTTAGCAATACGTTGTCTTCACCAGCTAGGTAATGACGTTTCATTTACTCATCCATTAGCTAGTAAATCCCTTAAGGAAAATTTTTATGTAGATGATTTTTTTTCTGGTAGTGATTCCATTGATACTTGTCACGTGCTTAAATCCCAAATCATTAATGCGCTTGCTACAGCAGGCATGGAGATTAGAAAATGGAGGTCTAATGCACCCTCAATTAATGATTCTAAAGATAATTTGGAATTATTGCCAAATGAATCCAATGAAGCTAAAATTCTAGGATTAATATGGGACACCAAACTTGATGAGTTTACTTATCAGGTAGAAAACATAGACTCAAAGTTAGAAGTAACAAAATGTCAAGTTTTATCATTAATTTCAAAGGTTTTTGACCCTTTAGGACTGGTAGGCCCAGTAATTATTGTCGGTAAGATAATTATGCAAAGATTGTGGAAGCTAAAAACATCCTGGGATGACGAGCTACCCAATGACCTTTTATTGGCCTGGCAGACTTACACGCTGAGTCTCAGTAAAGCAAATCATATTCGTGTACCGAGGAAAATTTTCTGCTTCAATAAAAAATCTTTTAGCTTACACGGGTTTTGCGATGCATCTCAAGTAGCATATGGCGCTTGTCTGTATTTAAGATCTACCGATGAACACGGCATTCACCAATCACAGTTAATATGCGCTAAATCTCGTGTAGCCCCACTAAAAAATTTATCGTTACCACGTCTTGAGTTATGTGGAGCACAATTATTAGTTAAATTAATGAAGCGGGTGACGGCAGCTCTCCAAGTAACAGTTGACACCACTTTGTGGTGTGATTCGTCAATAACATTGGCTTGGATTGCAGGAGAACCGTATCGTTGGACTACTTTTGTTGCTAACCGCGTATCAGAAATACAACGTGAAGGTGATGGCGCTATATGGCGTCACATTTGTTCAACTGAAAACCCAGCTGACATAATTTCCAGAGGAATAACATCTCAGCAGTTGAAATCATCTTCATTATGGTGGTCAGGACCACCATGGCTCACGTCCGACGAGGATAAGTGGCCACGTTCTACATTTGATACTCCCACGGAGTTGCCAGAAACGGCGAGGATAGTTTTGGTTACTAGTAGTCCTGTCGATTGGGAAATATTTAATAATTATTCTTCATTAAGACGACTGAGGCGCGTAGTTGCTTATATGTTACGTTTCATACATAACTGTTCTAAACGAAAACCGATGCGGGTCGACGAGCTTTCTGTAATCGAACTGGAACATGCCATGCATGTAATGATTTTGAATGCTCAGCGATTCGCATTTCGTGATGAAATAGCTTCTTTAAGTAATGGAAGATTTGTATCTAGGCGGAGCAAGGTAAAGGCACTAAATCCTTTTATGCAGGATGGGTTATTGTGTGTTGGAGGTCGACTATCACAATCTGATATTACCTCGGTCTCTCAAAAACATCCAATTTTGTTACCACAAAATCATAAGTTGACTGACTTAATAATAACCCATCTGCATTATGAGAATTTGCATTTAGGATGTAATGCTCTGCTCGCATTACTGCGTTTACGGTTTTGGCCAATATTTGGTAAAAACGCAGTAAAGCGAGCACTGCATAAATGTATTTTATGTTTCCGAGTCCGTCCGCGCGAGTGTCGCCAGCTCATGGGTGACCTTCCTGCTGACCGATTCCGAATCCAAAGACCATTTTATGTAACCGGCATAGATTATGCAGGTCCAATTTTAATTAAGTCTGGTTTAACCAGAAATGCTAAGAGTGTAAAATCTTACATATGTTTATTTATTTGTTTTTCAACGAAGGCAATTCACCTAGAATTAGTGACTAATTTAACTTCAATGGCATTTATGAATGCATTGAAAAGATTTATAGCTAGGAGGGGTAAACCCTCACGACTCTTTAGTGATAATGGAACTAACTTTACAGGTAGTTATAGGGAACTTACTGAACTATTTGATTTTTTGAAGGCATCTGATAAGGAAATCCATAATTTTTTAGCCCAGCAGAATATTAGCTGGAGTTTCTTGCCTCCCCGCTCACCGCATCACGGTGGACTTTGGGAAAGTGCAGTTAAAATGACTAAGTTACATTTAAAAAAGTCAATGCGGTCAACTGTTTTGACATACCAAGGCATGAATACCATACTAATACAGATTGAGGCTTGTTTAAATTCCCGTCCTCTGACTCCATTATCATCAGATCCAAATGATTTAAACGCACTCACTCCTTCACACTTCCTTATTGGCGACAACCTGTTAGCATTGCCTGAGCTTGATATCCATCATCTGCCTACAAACAGGCTTAATATTTACCAAAAGATGTCTACCGTTGTTCAATCTTTTTGGCACAGATGGAGCCGGGAATACCTAGCAGAATTGCAGAACCGAGTCAAATGGCAAGAAGGACGTCAACGCAGTTTACAGCCTGGTGACATGGTCATCATCAAAGACAACCAACTACCTCCGCAGTACTGGAGGATGGCGCGAGTGATGGAGATCCACCCTGGTCAAGACGGACGCGTCCGCGTCGTCTCCTTGAGGACGGCCAGAGGTGTCACCAAAAGAGCCGTGACACAGCTCTGTCTACTTCCCATGGAGGATCCTTCCTCCAACCTGGATTAAGAACAAATTACAACACTAAAAGTGATGTTATGTGTGAATCAAAATGCCGTCAGGCTCAACAGTGCCAAGTGATAAGATATTTTCTCATAAGTGGGTGCAGCGCACCAGAAGTTTCTACGTTATTAGACTTTTATTTTTTAATGTCAAGTCTGACATAGGGTTATATACGTTGTTATAAGTTTTTTGTTATTATTTTGATATCCATGTATTGAATATTGTTTATTTTTGTATGTGAACCTGTTGGGTAAATTCTGAGTACCAATGTTGCAATCTCTTCCTACATTATTTTATGAAAAACGACTATTCCTTAATACTCGTTTTGGGGCGGGAATATGTTAAGATTTCAGGTACTGAAATATTAATATTGGTGCTTGTCACCCTATGGGTGTGGCAACATTTATTGTTGTGTTAGCGATTGCCGGGGCAATTTCGTATTGCCACGGATTTAATCGTTCTTCTCTTGTTACCATCCGTCTTGGGCGGTCGTTTTGGCAAAACGGCAGAGCTGCCAGGTTTTCACTTACATGTGGTTAATAAAACCGCGGAGAGAGATAGCAATATTGGGCTCACCTTACATGAGCTGCCCTACGGGTCTTTTTTATTGTTAAAATAAAGACCACTATTCGAGAGCTGGAGTTATTATTGAAGACTTACTCCAGTCATACTTCCATGGAATCTGGTGACTCACCACGCCGGATTGCTCTGTCAGGAGAGTGAAGTTAAGATCCTGAACAGTCTCCGAATATTAATGTATCTTGTCTACTTTCGTTCAGTATTTTTCTAGATGTATTAGAAAATCCTGCATATTTGTGTTGGGTTTTCGATAGATAGCATAGATTTTAACTGGTTTCCTATCACTGCTACTAAGCGTTCCTAAAAAGGAATTTTCATTTGAGAAATTTTCAATAATTGCACATTTCATAGTATCAATCACATATATTGCTACGCCGCCTCCTCCTTCGTTGGGGCGAGAAGCAAAAACACTTTTGTAACCATTCAGGGAGTAAAATTTTTCCTCTCCAATCTTAAGCCACGTTTCCGTAATGACGAGCACGTGTACAATGTACCGCGAACTTCTTACTTTTTCTTCGATCTCATCAAACTTATTACGGATGCTTCTCGCGTTCATATACATTATTCGTAGACAGTTCGTCACGGGATTATAATTCTCGATGGTGAGGCACTTATGCTCATGTATGTTACACTCCATAATCTATAGTTGCAAGGTCGTTCTTGAGTGCAGCGATGTAGGCCGGGCAGTTGTCCCTATCTCCAGTTGAGTGATCAGCAGGCTTACCAAATCTGGTGCATGTCGCGCAAACTGGTTTGATGGTGGAATTTGGGCAGGACTCACCAGTATGATTCTGTTGAGCACAATGTCCACATGTGGGTTTGGTATCTCTGCAATACTTGTATGAGTGACCAATCATGTGGCATTTGGTGCAGACAGTAAGGCCAATAAAATCTCGGACGCGGCAAATAGTCCAGCTTATAAATACTTTCTCTTGCTCGACTAGAAATTTACGTACGGTAGCGGGTACTGCGTAGATACGGTGACAAGCGTTACCTGTGCGAGCACCAGCCAGGTGACTTAGTTTACAGCCTGAAATAGTTTCTTCAATGTCTTCAACGTTGGGAATACCAGTGAGAGCCATCCTTAAAAAATCTTCGTCGGTCAGGTCCCGGGGAACATTAAAGAATATCAGTCTCGGTAGACGCTTTGACGGTAGTCGGGCCTTCAGTTTGCTCGAGTTGTCGAAGCAAGGTGCATTTAATAGCTTTTGTTGTTCGCCCGTGGTTGTCGTATTGATCAAGATACCTTTATTTCTTATTTTTTTTATTCCCGTGACCCGAACGCCTAGTTCAGATGGCCGAATTGTATCTTCAATCATTTTTTTCGTACCGTCACTGTCCTTTGTGGCGTCCGCATCCGTTGGAGAGATGCAAACGGCAGGTCTTGGTGGTCCGACGCGATGTCCTTGTTGAGTGATTGGTGGGGGTTGGTGAGCATCATATGGCTGTTTTCGGGCGATGTCAGCAAAGGAGAGGATAACCTCCGTTGCCACTGCCACTCTCCGCATTACAGGCCCGAGATCAGCCTCTAATTGTATGATTTTTTGCTCAAGGTGCCTTTTTTCCCTCTTCTCGTGGCGTATTTTTATTTCTGCCATTCTAAGTTGTGCTGTAACTGTAGCTAAATCCGCACGCATCGTCTCGCGCTCCAACAACAGCTGAGATACGGATCTGAAAACTTCCGATACGTTTCTAGCGATCCTCAGCTGCTGGTCTTTTGAGAACTTAGATTGCTTCTCTGCTAACACAAGTTGAAGAGCTGTCAAATGTGCTTGGGTTTCATTGAGCACATCTACTCCTGAAGCGCAAGGATATTCCGCTTCGGTGACGTCCGAGCCTTTGGATGACGTGACCGAGCTGTTTTCATCCGCATCCTCAATCGTTACGCACTTTCCTCCTATATCCTCTGGACTAGGAGACATTACGGTGCTTATGTGTCGTTTTTTAGGACGATTCATTATTAAACACTAATTTATAAGGACACATAAAAATAAAACAATGTTTGAAACAAAGTATTAGGTTCTGTTCAGCTTTGCGCCTGAAAATTCGTAGGTGGGCAATCGGTCTAGCTTTATGTAAATCAAAACAAAAGTCGCCGTATCGAGTTTTTATATCACGATTTTTTTTATATTTGCACTAATTGAGCACAAATAACTTTAAACAGTTTATCACTATGAATGTATCTACGAAATCCACTATCGGTTTTACCGAAAAGTTTCTGTTTTATTCACGAAATTATCGGATATGTTTTTTTGTAGGTTTTGGATAATTTTATTTAAAAGAAAAAATACACAAATGTATACTAAAAAGTATTTTGCGAGATGAGAGTAATCTCTTTCGACGCACAATTGTCACTTTAAAAGGATTTAATACAGAGGATTTAGATAGTTTCGATTGTAAACATGGGGTATCACAAATTCACAACACAAACGCAACCAATAGGAGCCCTGAAAGGTGAGCTCATAATTAAAGCGGCCAATCCGCGCACTTTATCCGTTGTACACAACACTTTGGTTTGAGATGCAGTGAATTTTATAGTTTATATTATTAAAAAAACAATGGTAAAATGTTAAAAAGTCACTGGAGAACACTACCACGTGTTAAACTTTCGTTGTTTTTAACGACGATTACGTTTTTTCTTCCGTCGGATTTATTATAAAGTTGTTTACTATTATTAACGATAGCTTGACAGAGCACGACGCTTCGTAGGTACTTCTCATTAACTCTGATATAATTTTATAATTTCCGATTTGATAAATCTGATGCCTAATAAAGTACAATATGTATTGTAATACTATCATCATCATTATTTGAATATATTAAAATGTTTTAATTTTTAATTTTATTTATCGGTAGGAAAATAAATTAAATAATTAATTTATTAAAATAGTGGGTCTGAATGTGTTAACGCTCGTCCTTTTAGGAGTGGGGTGAAGGGGCGGAGACATGCGCGTCCACGGGTTGTTCTAATCTTCGACCGAGTATAGTCTTTCAAACTGCACGTGTCGCTAGTACCTTCGGCCGATTACTGATGCTGCAGCATTATTGTACATTTTCAGAACAACGTGGCAGATTTGACTTAAAATATTTGAAATTTTGTATTAAAACTTGAATTAATCTCAAATCAACGACACTCAGATTATTTTATTTTTGTAAATTAAACTTAAAAATTATTGCGGTTATTTTACACTTTAATACTCCAATATTTTCAAAATAAACTAGACCACCTCTCACTTTATAGATACTATACAATACATTTTATAATTGTATTTGGTAAATGTCAATGGCGGTATCATCTGAGATGGTCTAGCTCTAGCGTTTTGTTATGTTCTTTAGAATTTTTGATTGATGGCCTAGATGAAAATGAAGATTTTGAGTTAAAGCTGCATTTTTGCCACAAATAATTGTGATTTGCTTCTGTTTCACCAGAGATACAACTCAAATACTGTCTGGTTTTGCAGGGAAAGCATAAAATATATACAAATGAAATTATCTGGTAAAACCTATGTTGAAACAGTATTATTTTTAAAAATAATATTAGAGAATCATAAGTGCGCCGTAAATTCATGATTCTTGTAATTACTAAATTTTGTAAAATCTGTGGAAAAAGTCAGTTTTTTGTTCACTGGAGCCTTTTGCATCATGATAACATTCTATCTAAAGAAAAAATCGCAATTTTCAGGGGTTCGTGATTTTATAACTTTTTTAAATTTTTCACGGCACAAGTACCCTTACAGTAATAAATACAGAATAAAACATTTTTTTATAGAAAGAAGGGGTTCCAAAACAATAACACAGTGTAATACACTGACGGCCGGCATAGTCCAGTGGTAACGCATTGGACTGCCATTCCGAAGGTCGCGGGTTCGAACCCGGCGTGCGCAAATAAATTTTATTTGATTAATTTGTGTTATTTCACAATTAATTAATTAAAATAATATATAGTATATTTGCGGCACGTTCCAGAGTGGAAGATACTACCAGTATCGCCCTGGTGTAAGACCACCATTCAGAATTGAAACGTTGCTCCAAATGGCTTTAGCCGAGTTTAGTGACTAGATCTGAATAGCCAGGTACTTCCCCACCTTCCTATTTCCCTTCCCCACTTACCTTCAGCCTCACAACATCCCCCAATTGGGGATGCCATAGTCTCACTGGCTCCAGACGGGAGCAGTTGGGACTCTTGTGAGGTCTCACTATAAAAAAAAAAAAAAAAAACACTAATATTATCACAAATTTGTCACAAACTAAAATTTACAATCGGGCCATAGGACACCAAATGTCAAATAATAACTCTTTTTAAAACACATATCAAATGCTTTTTTGTAAGTTCTCTCTGATATGCCCGATAGGGCGTTAATAAATAATTCTGCACATTGGTTACTTAAACTGTGTACGCGTGGTGTAAGGCAGTTTATAAACGAACCAGAGACCCGCCCAATGAATTCTTCCATTATCTTGTAGTAGCTGCAAATTACCAATTTTCTGTTTTCATGTGTAGACAACAAAACTCTATTGGTTTTATGTTCCAATTTTTTACATGAGTGCAGTGTACTAACGGTGCGTCCCAGCGATTTATACAAACGTACTGTCCGATCCATTTTTTGACGCCGTGATATTGACGGTTTGTAGTTCCAAAAGGCACATATCGGAATCATTTAAAAAAACGTATTAATTCATTTATTGAAAAATTTGTATAGCGCCGCTTTGGTGAGATATCAACTCAGGGGCGCTTTACAGTTGATGCAGGTATCAAAAAATATAAAATTATTACAAAAACAAAAATGAAGTTAAGTTAAGTAATCATAAGTACAGGAACAGGTGACACTAAGATGGAAGATGGAGACTCTGCAGCAAGAATCCTAGGTGGTGAAGAAACTGGACCAGCTGCTGCAGCGAAATAGTCCACCGCGTCCACCAACAGTGCCAACACGAGGTTGGTCATCCGTCTAGGTATGTGTCTGCTACTAATAAAGCGCTGACACCTCAGATTGATAAGAGACCCTAGCAGCAGTGCTGTGACGTTCGGCAAGTCCATCATTCATCTCCATTTAATCCTGTTCCTGGTGATTGTTGAAGTGATGCATTTTGCTCGCAATAAAAAGTGACGGTCGGAATAATAAATTACCCTGAGCTTAGCAAAACACTTTCCAGGGCCTTTAGAGTGTCCAAAAATTCCGTTGAAAACATCTGGGGTGCATTTACCGATCGACTGTTCGTTTCGAATGTCAAATATTTTTGAAAAAAATTTCCGAATATTCACTTTTAAAACACTGTCAATAAATCACATATTATAAAGTTCTTATATCTGGTTGTTAAGTTTATTTTTATTTAAGTTAAAGTGTTGATTCTTTGATTTTAAAAATAATTTCAAAGGGATGTTGCCTCATTTCCCAAGAAAATATGAAAACAAACACAAAGCGGTTGAAGAACGCGTTAGGACGCGTCCGGCTGCCACGCAAAATGTATGCATAATGTGTTTGTTTTTTTTTATTAATATTTTATTTTAAAAACAGTTTAAAAAAAAAGATTTTGATTAAGGTTCCGCAAAGGAATCATAGGACACCTTACTTTCAACCAAATTTTTTAAAGGGGGAGTCCAGGGTTCAGTGGGATGCACAGAATAGAGAAATTAAAAAAAACAGCCTCTTTAAGATCGAGCACAGTGTCGACAGAGAAGTATGCTTACGTTGTGTGTATCGATCTTCGAGAGAATCGAGTTGTTCGTTAGAACTGTCCTTGAACTAAGGAATAATCATGAACTTTTGTTAAAAATAATTTTGGAATAAAATTTTGGACCAATTCTTGAAGGTTTTCGCTGTCCATTTTCTACAAGTGACTCCTGCTTATCACCTGCCTCGCCTTGCCTAGTCTTTGCTCCAAATTTTCTAGTGTTTACCTCTTCAATATCAGCCGGCCCTGTAAGTCAACCGCCAAACACCAGAATTGAGCAGAGACAACAGCATACAACATTTATCGAGCTCCGGATGCGGGATTACTGCCATAACATTCTTCAACTTTAACAACTATGATCACTATCGACCGTAAAGGAGCATCACTATCGGCTGAAGACGCGGTCAACACCCGGCGCCCGAATCTACAGTCTTGTGCGGATTTACGTCCAGTACACTTGTTCAACACTGTAGCTTCATCCTAAACTATTAATGAGCAGTCACGCATAAATTTTCAAATATTGATTTGTTTAAAAATACTCTATGTAGTATTTCCAAACATTAATTACAATGTTTAGCAGGAGTTTGAATGTCGCATGTGCGGTTCAGCCTCTTTCCAAACATGGAGCTGCAATGTCGGATGATGCGTGACTTTGTCCAAGACCAAATTGATTAAAAATGTTTTTCCCAAACCTTCTGGAGCTTCGAAGAATTTTTTTTCCTTCGTTCAATCTATATTAGTAACGCATATCATATTCTGTTATTTGTTAGATGTATGACACAACAAGAATGATGTCACAACCCTCCACCTAATAACTTTTCTAATCATAAATTCAATGAAAATAAGAAAAATAAATCTGTCCAATCATATATTAACCATCACAGAAACTTGTTTACTATCTAAAGGTATTAATTTTAACATTCAAGATGACCAAGTTCAAAACGTCAAAATACTTGTTGCTGACACGGATCAGGCCCTCTTCAAATGCCCAGAATCAACCAAACATAAATCTTCTGGAATCATCGAAAAACATCTTAAAAATAATTATTTTAAAAAGAATATTCAAAAAAATCTGAACAACAAACCTTAAACAGCATAAAAAAACTATAAAAGAAAATAAAGTCACTCTAACCAAAGCTGACAAAGGAAGCACCATAGTGATTTTAAATAAAATGGAAAATTTAATTATTGAAGACAATATTACAATTTGAGGTTTTACTCATTTAGTTATTCCAAAAATGGACTATGTTGCCAAAGTAGAAGATTTTTTAAAGAGTGGTAATTTTACAAAATTTTCAAAAGACCCCACAAAGAAATTTCAAGAAGACAATCAAAAGCTGCCCTTTAATATGCGTTGAAACTAAATATAATCCTCTAGTATTAACCAATCCACAGTCTCCTAAACTTAGCGATAAGTCACAAGCAAAATATCCCTATTAGACTTTTTGTTGCTGCATATTCTAGCCCCAACTAAAATGTAACTCCTAAATTTGTATCGTTGTTCAAATCCAATATTTTATTAATATCACATCACTCAATTAAAAACAGTTTAGAGTTAATCAATAAAGTCGAAGATTTAGAAATACCTAGCAACAGTAAATTGGTGTTTTTTGACGTTTTTAATCTATTTCCTAGCATGCCCACTGTTGAATGTAAAAACTTAATTTTGAAGACATTAAATAATTCCCATTTAAATCGAACCATTGTAAAGGAAATGTCCACATTCTTAAAAATTTGTATTAATCAAAATTACTTCACTTTTAAGTATAAATTATACAAAAAACTTATGGACTTCCGATTGGAAATCCCGCTTCTCCTTTGTTTGCTGAAAAAATATATGAAAATGAATTCATTTGAAAACAAATTCGATTCGATTCGACGTGAACTTTCTCTATTATCTAACGTCTTTTTTTGGTATAGAAGCGTTGATGATATTTTTGTAATTTGGTCAGGTAGCAACAGACAATTAGATAAATTTCTCACTTTTATTAATAACCTTCATCAAAAGATAAAATTTACACTAGAACATAATGACAACAACAATTTAAACTTTTTAGACATAAATATTAGTTTAGATAATAATAAGTATGTTTTTAAAATTAATATCAAAAGTACACACACTGACTCAGTTATACCATCCACTTTACTTCACCCTTTGTCCCATAAACTCGCCCTTTTCAACTCAATGATACATCAGGATATTAATGTCCCTTTAAACATTGAGAATTATAAAAATGAAATCAACGTAATAAAACAAATAGCCCTAAACAACGGATATAAACCCGAAATAATTAATAGCTTAGCCAATGGAGCGACCACGCGAAATAAATAATTTTGCCTCGAAAGCTCGAGATGTCCATACGATCATTTTTTTAATTTTTCGCCAACATTAAAAAAAAAATAACTTAGAATTTTTGCATGAATTCATACAAACTTGGTTTGGTACTATATAGCCAATGAGTTTACCTGTATTTAGTTTGTTTCATTTTTGTAGAATTTATAGAAAAAATATTAAAAAATCGTAAAGTATATAATCGCGCGAATCCTGCGTGTTTGTTACATTGAAACCCTGCAACATGCTCAAACTGCGAAGAAGTAAAAATAGGAAATTGTATCAAATACGTAGGTGTAACTATTGACTATCAACTCAAATGGACTTAGCACATAGAAAAAACAGTCAATAAACTGAGGCACCTCATTTACATATTCAAACGCATGAGCAATATCGTTAACATAAGAACCATGAGGCTTGTTTATGATGCATTGGTACTTTCATCCATTTCCTACGGAATAATCGCCTGGGGAGGAACATACAATAGCCATGTGAAACCTCTAGAAAGTATTCAGAAGTCTATCATTAAGATAATGCACCAGAGAACCAAGACATATCCCACCGATCAATTGTTTCAGAAAACTGACATTATGGAACTAAGGCGGATCTACTGTGTACAATGTCTTGAATTTATATATAATCGTCCTTATAATTTCTGTAAAAACCAAAATCGTTCTGGCCAGAGACACCACTTATGCGTGCACACAGTGCCTCACTGCAAAACTAGGCTAGCCCAAAGACACATTAATTATATATATATATATTTATTTTTTTTAATTGCCGGAAACCCGGGCGTTTATTGCAATTACATGTTTAATATAACAAATGTGAAAGTAGCCCGCCTCACTAGAAGGTTTTTGTTCTGAGGCGGGTACATATATTTGTTAACACATACACATATTGGCCCAAAATTGTTTAATTCCTTGCCGTCTTCCATCAAGATGTGCCAAAACATAAATTCGTATAAAATAAATGTCAAAAGTACCTGGAAGTGGGAGATTTGTTTCTATAATTTATACTACGAATATGATTCCTAAAATATGCCATTACCATCTACATAAAAAAAGTTAACTTCTTATAAACTGTTTTTTATTAAATACGCAAAAACTCCAGTAAAATCATATTAATCAAACTATTTTTTTTCTTTATTCATATTTATTTTTTCATTTAAGCCATTGATAATGTAACCACCACTGTTTTCAATGCATAACTTATAATGCCCACGCACAGGCTTCGCCTTTGTGGGATTTTTTTGTTACTGTCATATGTCAACATTGAATATTTTATTTTTCTGTGTGTTGTCTGTGGTTTACTTAATAATGAAAGATGCATATCTAGGGAAAAAAGACTTGATTTTAATCGTAAACAGCATATCAGAAATTGTAGGTGAAAAAAATATTTTAAAGATTTTGATCACGGACTGTCCAAATGTAATGAAATAAATTACTATATTTAGTACATTTAACACACATAAATTGTATTAAATTAGAAAGATAATTTTATTGTCTAGAATTAACAATAACAATTATTACAATTTTTGCCATTTTTAACTAATTGAATTGTACGAGACAATTTACCGTCCGTACAATAACTGTAAATACGAAGGTAGCTGGGTACACTTGTCAGTGTTTCAGTCTTGGTAGATGTTGCAGAGGTTTGTAGTGGAGTTTAAAGCCAAGATCAGAGAGGAATTTATTTTCCAATCTGAGCTGACGAAAAGAATTTATTAATGGCAAAACTGAATTTAATACTGAATAAAACACTTGAAAATATTTCTTGGAGACTTGGAGATGGTTTTTCAGGAGAGAGGATTCCCTCTCAGAGGTAGTTGTTGAGCTGACTTTGTATGGAATTCGATTCTCTATTTATAGAACGTTTTCAAATCGGGCCCTCTCGGAGGAGTTCTATCCTCTTTAGTGAGGGGTAAATTGGTTAGGTATTTTTCCTCTCTACAATTAGTTTGTTGAGAGAAAAGTTATATTTTAATATGATACCTTTAACCGAGTCAGTTCAATCTACCAAAACCATCTCCCTCAGTCTCGTTTATATATTTTATAATAAATTATAAAAATTTTCATATTGGGTTTGAAGTTAAATATCTTTGGTTTGAACATTTACCAAAGAGTAACAAATATATTTAGGTATAATTTTTCATGTTATTATGTTAGCGTATAATCATTTCTAGATGATGATATTTATTCCGTGGTTATATTTTCCATCATTTTTCCATAAATTGAGTCTAATGATATCACAATTAGTCATATTTGAATTTGTAATCATTGTTTGATTAAAATTCAAATGGGATATGCTGTGCTGTGATTGGCTGAAGACGGCGGCCATCATGGAATTCCATCCGGGGAGTAGTGGAGGGGGGTCTACGTAAATACTGAGTCGCTTCCCTAGCAGTGGTCATTTCGTGGGTTGGTGGCTCCGGGTGAGGTTGTGGATGGTTACTTTCAGATGTGTTTCAGGTTCTGCTATTATATTGCCATGTAATTATCTTGATTAATCACATATAGCACATAATGTGATTGAAAAATTATGATGTAAAGATTTCCAATTGTGTCGGTGACATGGTATCAAGCGGTTTCGGGGTTTGAGTGTTCTTGCGATTTTTGCGTAAGAAAAGGAAGAAGAAAGGAAAAGGAAAGAAGACAAAGGACAAAAGATTCGTTTTTTGTGCTTGAGTAATCAGCCAGGCCCCGCTACTTTTGTCGGCCGGAGGAATCCCGCCGGCCCACCGAGCAGGCGTTCGCGCCCACCCAACTGCCTTTATCAAGGCAATCTTTCACGCAAAGTATTACGCAACACAAAAATCCACGCTGGCCCCTACAAACCGCCCGCAAGCACCCGAGACGTGCTCCCTGTTTAAGAGGAGACACAGACTACCGCAAGTCAAGATGTTCCCGTCGAGGATGCTACCTGAAGACCACGAGGACTCCCCGGTCGTGGTACCACCCGGCGCTCACCAGATAGCGCTTCGAAGGAAGACCGGGACCGTGCGCCTTACAATCCCCGCACCACAGCCCCGCCCCGAGGACCCAAGGACCCATAGACCATCCACCACCACGACTGCCACCACGCCCGACGAAACCGAGATGACGGAGCCCGTAGCAGGCCCCTCTTGGGCAGCAGGACCCAGTCCTGCCCCCAGGCGCCCCCCGATAGGCCCAGCGTCGGCCTACGTGGCGCTCCTGAGACTGCAGCAGCCGATGGAGACGGCTGCCCCCCAGTATGAAGGCTGGACGAGGCCGTCCAATCCCGTGAAGCGACCCATGTCCCCACGGGGACCACAACCGCTCCAGTGTGGCAACCGATTTGAAGAGTTGCCCGAGGTAAGCGAAGGCGACGGCGCGCCGCGTATCAAGCGTGCCAACACTAATTCTTCTTTCTCCCCCGCAGGTACCGGGAGGAGAGACTGTGTTCCCTCGGTGGTGATGACCCTGGGGAGCATGACGCATTCCCAGATAACAGCCACGGTCCAAGGGCATCTGGGGGCTGGCAAGCTTTTTACCTTAAAATACGACAGGGGCGGCACGGCCAACATCTTCGTGCGCACGATGGAGGACCATCGCGCCCTCACCAACGGACTGCGAGCGGAGGCTCGCGGCTTCCACACATTCACGGCCGAAGCCGAAAAAATAAAAAAGGCCGTCATCAAGGGCCTGCCACTCGTAGAAGTAGAAGACATTGCAGCGAATCTGGAATCGCAGGGATTCCCAGCTGTGAAGGTGGTTAAGATGACCGCCTCAATCGAGTACCCGTTATACCTCGCTCACTTCAACAAGGAAGTCAATATGGGACAGCTGCGCGTGGCCGTCAAATATCTGTGCCACTGCCGCATTCGACTCCAGAAGCACAGGAGCAATCACCTTCAGCACGGCACCCAGTGCTACAGATGTCAAGACTTCGGGCATGGGTCCCAAAACTGTTCGCACACAGCCAGGTGCGTTAAATGCTTACTGGAGCATGCTTCGGCAGAATGCCCCAAAAAGACGAGAGACGAGCCCGCCGCATGCTGCAACTGCTCAGGCCCGCATCCCGCCAACTAGAGAGGCTGCCCCAAGCGGGTAGCGTACGTCGCCTCAATACAGCAGCGACCTGCCAGAAGGCCCCAAGGCCCGCCGGCAGAACAGAACCCGAGCAGGCCACCTCTTCAGCCGAGGACGGATGGACGCACATGGGCCAACGTAGCCGGAGGTACCGCCCCCGCCCAAGAGCAGCGCGCCGCCCCCACAGCCCCGCCCCCAGCCCTGCCCACAGCAGGAGGCCGTGCGCACGTCCACCTCCTCAGAGGACAACCTGGACATCATGGCTCTGCTCCAAGGCCTCCTGAGGATGCGATCACAGCTCGCCCGCTGCACATCAAGAGCAGACAAGCTCGTCATCCTGATAGAGCTTCTAGACACCCTTGATGCCTAATACCGAGATGGTGAAAGTCCTCCTATGGAACGCACGTAGCGTTCGCAACAAGACAGACGAACTGCTCGCCCTGGCAAACGAATTAAACACAGATATTATTCTCTTATCAGAATCCCACATGAATCCAAGCGTACCGCTGAGAGTGCCAGGCTTCGAGATTTACGATCGACAGGAAGGATCAGGCGGAGGGACCGCAATATTCGTTCGACAATCTATGACATCCACAAGAATCCCCACTCTGAAGTTGAAGTACGCCGAAGCCACGATTATCGAAGTCACCATAGAGGGTAGAGCGCACACCATCATCGCCGTCTACTGCACCAATGGAAACCTTGTGAGAGAAGACCTCAATAAATTGCTCTATCTGGGACCAATTGTTGTGATGGGAGGCGATTTGAACGCCAAACACTACTATTAGAATAACTACAGAAGAAATGCGAACGGAAATACGCTCTTTACACACATGCAGACAAACACCTATTCGATAATGGCGCCCGACAGACCTACGTACGTACGTACTACTCGCAACTATCTAGATATCCGAGTACATTGGATATAGTACTCGAGAAAAATGTTAAGACAATATCTCCACTGCGCACATTAGACGAGCTGTCATCGGACCACCTACCCGTGAGCTTCACTATAGGCGGCACAACTTCAAGGACAACTATAAGGATGCGGACTGGGAAGGATTTAAAAAGGAAGTCAATGAACGAATTCATCTCACTTCGGGAACTCTGCGCTCGCCACAAGAAATCGACGCAGCTACAAGCACTCTCACGGAGATTCTTCAAACAGCACAAAACACACATTCCTCTCAAAGAAGTAAATTCATACACGATCAAGCTTCCCGAACACGTCTTATCGCTCATCAAGGACAAAAATCGCCTGCGACGCTGCATGTAAATGATATAATAATGTTTGGTTTCATATGCAGAACAGCGATTGGTTTCAAGTCACTTGAATATTTGAAAACATTGTACACTTCTTTAGTAAGAAGCCAGGTAGAGTATAATTTGCCTATTTGATCCCCATTGTATAAAACGCTTTCTGACAATACAGAAAGGGTACAGCACATATTTTTAAGATTTATTAACTTTTAACTGAATATTCCAATTCAAAATATTAACTATGTCCTTTTGATAAAACAACTTAACAATAACGCTTTCAGATAAGCGGATCATCTCTGAACTTGTAATATTAAATAAACTTATTAATAATTGCATTGACAACCCTGAAATTCTCGCCAAAATAAAAATTTACGTACCGACCATAAATTTGAGGCAAAGTGCTACCGTTTTCTTTGCCAATTTTAAAACCAACTATGAAGCTCATACACCTATAAATATACTACATCATTTTGGCAATATATTTGGGCATATTTTAGACATGTTTAAAGATACCGTATTAGTTATAAAACGATATATTTTTAATCACTTTACTTAGATCTATGAATTCACGACTCCGTAGTGAATACACTTTTATTTTTATATTTCTGTCTTTCTTGATACATATTTTGCTTTCCATAATCCACACTATTAATTTTAATTTACTTCATCATAAAACATTATTTATTGTACACTATGTACCTTACACAACTGTATTACTTGTTACCTATTTTTGTAAAAGCCCATTAGAGCTTATTCATTTTTGGGAAATCGACAGTTTACATTTAATCAGTTTGTACATAAGTATTATGTGGTAAAATAAAACCAATTATGGATTTCCTCCTTGTGACTTTAACTGGGACAGCATAATATGGAATAAGTTATTTAAATTTGTGAGAAAGAAATATGAATTAAAAAAATTATATAAAACAAAAGATTATATAAAACGAAAAATTTACAAAACAATACATTTACAGCCATGGAGAGAGGTGGTAGATATAAATCAAATAGCAATTGAGATATAAACAATAGAGACATAAACATTATTCACAAACCATCAGAGAAATATTCTTTTATGGACCTCTTGTATTTGGTAAGTTCGCCACTGAAAATATCAACCTTAGATAATACGCTATTGTAATTTTTGCATAGTCTGTTCAGGCAAGAATTCTGCTTAGAGTTTGTTTTGCTTTGATCAACCCTGAACAGGACACAAGAGCGTGTTGAATGCGCAGGTACATTGAATGGAATCTTGTTTAGCAACTCTGGGCATTGAATATTATTGTTAAATACTTTATACAGGAATAGTGCATCCTTATGATGCCTCCGTACACTCAAGTATGAAGCTGCCTCTGCATAGTTATTAAATCTTACAAATGACTTGTAACAATAACATTAATATAAAAAACTAAAAAAAATATTCAATCAACTAGCATTTCGTCGAAATCTAAACGACGCTTTCCTAATTGACGTTCTTTACATACTATTGCGTCTAAGATATATGAAGGATCACGAACATTCATAGACCTTGTGACTCGAGGATCGATAAGCTCGGGAAGAATGCAATCCATATAAAAATTGGTTAATTTAATAAGCATTTTTTCTTCCCAGAACTTGTCATCTCGAAGTATACGCTCAACTTTTAGAGGGAAGTGTGAGCCAGTCCAAACGGCAAAAATGCAAAGACTTTTATTACTAATGTGTAATTGGCCCTGCACCTGGAAATACCAATCGTGATTTTGGTTTACGCGATATTTTTCGTTGTCTAATTTCCAAAACGTTATTTTTTTTTCAATTGCATCTTCAACAGACATACTCTTTGCAGAAGATGTGCATTTAATTTCGACGATACAGTTATTACCAGACAGACCATCAGGTGTAGCTCCAAAAAAACAATGTTCAGGGTCTATAAATAAGCCACCCTGTTCAATAGTTATGGACTCTTGTTCACATAACTGCCGAATTGCGATTGACTCATTTATTTTCCCATATTTAATTGATTCAATATTTTGCAAAGAACGTCCATATAGTAAAGTTTTAACTAATGGCGCACAACTAATCATTCTTCTCTTACAAATCTAACCAAACCACGACGCTGTTAAAAGATTTCGACGCCTTTCTAACCATTCACCACTCTCAGACTGAAAAATGGTTTCCCTTTCAATTCGCCGACATTCTGGGGAAGAACATTGCAAATCTTTGAAAAACTGCATTTTTGCAGCATCAAATGATATATTATCCATATCCGGCTTTTGACATGCATCACCATATTCGGAATCTGGTTTTAAAGAATTTAGTGTTTTATTATTTTTTTTTGTTTTGTAGTTATAATTTTGGTTACTAAGTTTTCTACGTTTATTTGCTTCAAAACTTTTCAAGACATTTCGCGGGCTGCTATCAAAAACCGTTTTATGGAGAACATAATGTGGCCGTTTTGTATTAAACGCAACAACAGATGCTGCGCACCTCCCAGTATAAGACTGTTTTGTTGAAAAATTTATTCTTTTCCCACCTACCATTTTGGCGACAACGCTGTTATATGATTCCGCAATATTGCTATCAACGTTATATATTAAGCTGCGGGAATTTGAAGCTAAACGCGAACAAAGTTGGGAGAGTTTATAAAATAAGTTGCACAATTTTAAATCTTGAATGTAGTTTTTCTCATCCACATGCTTACAGTAATAGTCGTCACAGGTAGCGTGGTCACCAAACACATGTTTAATGCCATATGATGCTCACCAACCCCCACCAATCACTCAACAAGGACATCGCGTCGGACCACCAAGACCTGCCGTTTGCATCTTTCCAACGGATGCGGACGCCACAAAGGACAGTGACGGTACGAAAAAAATGATTGAAGATACAATTCGGCCATCTGAACTAGGCGTTCGGGTCACGGGAATAAAAAAAATAAGAAATAAAGGTATCTTGATTAATACGGCAACCACGGGCGAACAACAAAAGCTATTAAATGCACCTTGCTTCGACAACTCGAGCAAACTGAAGGCCCGACTACCGTCAAAGCGTCTACCGAGACTGATATTCTTTAATGTCCCCCGGGACCTGACCGACGAAGATTTTTTAAGGATGGCTCTCACTGGTATTCCCAACGTTGAAGACATTGAAGAAACTATTTCAGGCTGTAAACTAAGTCACCTGGCTGGTGCTCGCACAGGTAACGCTTGTCACCGTATCTACGCAGTACCCGCTACCGTACGTAAATTTCTAGTCGAGCAAGAGAAAGTATTTATAAGCTGGACTATTTGCCGCGTCCGAGATTTTATTGGCCTTACTGTCTGCACCAAATGCCACATGATTGGTCACTCATACAAGTATTGCAGAGATACCAAACCCACATGTGGACATTGTGCTCAACAGAATCATACTGGTGAGTCCTGCCCAAATTCCACCATCAAACCAGTTTGCGCGACATGCACCAGATTTGGTAAGCCTGCTGATCACTCAACTGGAGATAGGGACAACTGCCCGGCCTACATCGCTGCACTCAAGAACGACCTTGCAACTATAGATTATGGAGTGTAACATACATGAGCATAAGTGCCTCACCATCGAGAATTATAATCCCGTGACGAACTGTCTACGAATAATGTATATGAACGCGAGAAGCATCCGTAATAAGTTTGATGAGATCGAAGAAAAAGTAAGAAGTTCGCGATACATTGTACACGTGCTCGTCATTACGGAAACGTGGCTTAAGATTGGAGAGGAAAAGTTTTACTCCCTGAATGGTTACAAAAGTGTTTTTGCTTCTCGCCCCAACGAAGGAGGAGGCGGCGTAGCAATATATGTGATTGATACTATGAAGTGTGCAATTATTGAAAATTTCTCAAATGAAAATTCCTTTTTAGGTATAACGCTTAGTAGCAGTGATAGGAAACCAGTTAACATCTATGCTATCTATCGAAAACCCAACACAAATATGCAGGATTTTCTAATACATCTAGAAAAAATATTGAACGAAATTAGACAAGATACATTAATATTCGGAGACTTTAACATTGACATATCCATATCCACACACTCTTCATTAAATTTTTGCAACATCTTACAATCTTACAATTTTTCAATACATAACAAAACATTTCCCACGAGAGTCACTGATACAAGCTGCACCTTAATAGATCACATCTTATCAAATAGGCAAAACATTCAGACTACTATATCGAATATTGATGATCCACTTAGTGACCATAATATACTTATTGTTGATTATAAGAACAACTTAAAAAAATGTTTTAATAATAGAACCAAATCCCGGATTACGAGACCTATCATCAACAGTATGTCAGTAAAATCCTATCTTCTTGATAACAATTTCACGATCAACTTAAGCAACTCAGAAGACCCTTTTAAAAGTTTCAATTATCACATTAAAAAGGCAATAGAATCAGGTACAACTACATCAAAAACAGGATTAAGAAGTCGGGTACAACTGAATACTCCGTGGTTTGATTCCAAATTAAATACATTAATCAAAGAACGAAACCAGATTCACAAGCAGTGGAAACAAGACCCTGGTAATCTTACTTTTGTAACACTTAAAAAGAGATTGAGAAATACCATTACTAATTATAGGCGAAATCTAAAACACAAATATTATGCGAACAGCTTTCAACAAAACCAAAATAACCCCACTAAAACCTGGAAAATCATAAACTCTATTCTATCAAACCGAACACATAAACCAACTAACGAAATAGAATCCCTCGTGGTAAATGACTGCGTAATTAAGGATCCGAGCCAAATAGCATCCGCATTTAATGAGTTTTTTCTCTCAATAGGAAAAAAGCTAGCAGCTACCATTCCGTCATTCCCGGATGACTGTAATACCGTATTTGTGGAACCGAAGGCTTGCCAATCCTTGTACATGGCTAGGACAAACAAAGATGAGGTACTGAGGATCATCTCTAAAACTAAGCTGAAAGCAGCACCGGGACTCGATGGAGTAACACCATCAGTTCTTAAGACTTGTAAAGAAGAATTAGCGGGTCACCTTACAGAACTTTTTAATTGGTCACTGTCCTCGGGAAAGTTTCCAAATGAATTAAAGTTAGCGAAGATAATACCTATACACAAAGGAGACTGTAAAACATGTATCTCTAACTACCGTCCTATATCACTTCTATCGGTTTTTTCAAAAGTTTTTGAGACCATAATCAAAGATAGACTCCTAAAATACATATCTGCGAATAATATCCTTACACCACAACAATATGGCTTTCGGAAAAATTCTAGTACTCAATGTGCCGCCTTTGATTTTATCTCCAACCTTCAACAGTATATAGACCAGGGTGAATATGTGGCAGCCATATTTATAGATCTCAAAAAAGCCTTTGATACGGTCGATCATGAAATACTCTTAAAGAAATTGGAATATTTGGGAATTGTTGGGAAGCCCCTAAATCTCCTCCGAAGCTACTTAGATGATAGATTTTGTCTTGTTGAAGTCAAAGGTGTCTCGAGTGGCTTAGGTAAAATCACATGTTGAGTGCCACAGGGATCAATTCTTGGGCCTCTGCTTTTCTTGCTATATGTCAATGACATAACTAAATGTGGTATCTCTGGAAACCTCCAACTTTATGCGGATGACACTGTAATCTATTATCACAGTACAAGCCTGAGTGACCTGGAGTCTCAAATGAATGTAGATGTCTCAATTCTAGCTAATTGGCTGCGTATTAATAAATTGAGCCTCAATATAAAAAAAACGCACTACCTAACTTTCGGTAATAAGGATTATGTGCCCATGAATATCACACTTGGAACTGAGAAGCTCCAAAATATAGAAGTCACGAAATATTTAGGGCTATTAATAGACTCTAAACTTTCGTGGAATTCCCATGTTGAGCATGTGAAATCTAAAATATCCCCAATAACCGGCGTACTGTACCGACTCCAAGGTCTTCTCTCTACATCTCTACTACGGGCCACATACTATGCGATGATTCACTCCCATCTGAGTTATTTAGTTAGTATCTGGGGCACTATTACTAAAAAACAAATATCAGAAATACAAGTGATTCAAAATCGAGCAATAAGGAATATCTACCGTCTACCGTGGGATACACATATCAAAGATATATATTTAAAGACAAACATACTTCCTTTTACGGTTCTACCTAAATACAATATCACTTGCACAATATTACAAATCATACATAGATCCTCACACACTAACATCAAACCAGCATTTAATTCAGACATACACCAGCACAAAACACGGTCCCAAAATCTAATACACCTAGCATCGTCTACCCACACAACAAAATTTGGTATTAACTCATTACAATATATTGCATATAGACAATACAATGCATTACCTAATGAAATAAAGCAATCAGTAACTAACAAAAAAATATTAGTTAAAACGCTTAAAGATTATTTCCTGAAAATGTTTTTAAACCAGTGAATTTTCGCTCGCTTTCATATGTTGGTTTACTATGTTTCATGTGTATAGATGTCTCTCAGTATTTCTAAAATCTCTATTCTTAACAATGTATTTTTCTTTTCCTTTTCAATATGTTGTATTTTTTTAAAAGTGTAATATCCTTGTAAAATGTATTTTATGTGTCTGTACTTCCCGTAATGAGTTTTATCTCAACTCATTGGGAATAATGTGTTACTTATCATGTTTTTTGTAATACATTATAAATAAATAAAATAAAAAAAAAAATGCTATTTAGAATATCTTTATTTAAATTCCCGACTTTGGTATCCATCAAACAATTTTCTGAAATCCTATATTTAATAGCAGATGTGATTGATCTACGCAAGCGGAGTAATCTTTCACTAATAATTTTGCGTAATCTTATAGGTTACTGGGTATCTAATGAAAGTAAATTGATTCTAGTTATATAATTACGTTGAAGGTGATTCCGACATTCGATTTTCTCTACGGTTATATTTGAATAGGGTCGAGCTTCTAATATTTTCTTATATGTACTACAATCGCCATCTGCTATTAACTTGGAATATATCAATCCGTGTGTGGCTAATGAGCTTTTAAATCCTAAACGCTTTTATTTGAGGCCCGAGTGCAAGTCATACAAAACTTATTCTTGACACCCATATACAAAACTTTCTTTGTCCTATATCCAATAATTACAGCTGCGCCAGATAAAGCAGCATAGTTTGTCTTATAAGATCTTTTAGACCAACACCCATCTGCCACAACTGTAATCATTGGAACCCCATCCCTGTTAACATCATCGGCAATTTGGGCTAAAGTAGACTCCTCTTTGGCGGCTTCTGCCATCGTCTTAACCTTAGTACGGTCCCACCATTCACACGCCCTTTCATGTGATTTGCTGTACTGTCTGTTACTCATACAAGGGATCCCTGCTACTGCCGTTAGTTCTTTTAGGTAAGAATAGCCAGATCCAATACTTATAATTCCAGAAACCATTGAATCAGTAACATTCATATCATCTTTCACGTCTTCGCAGGTAAAAATACTAAATTTGTTCGTGCACGTATTACAAATAAATGTCAATACTGCATTAAATCCTGATTGCTTCTCTTCAACTATCTCCAAGTTAGATAATGTACACTCATAAAGAGAGTAGTGCTGCGAAATTTTGTATTATTGATTTAAAAAAAAATTATATCTACTATTCTTCTTCCTTCCAGAATAACGGGTTTCTTCTTTTCCTGTGTAAACAAAACTTTTACTTTATTTACGTCAATTGAAAATAATATGTATTTGAAATTCTTTTTGCGACTTCAATACGTTCAGAAAAAAATTATATGTTTAAAACAGTTATTACTTTTTCAGAATTTTTCTCAGGCGACATCGGTTCTTCCGACATCGGATTATTGATATTTTCAGTATTTTCCTGATGAAATAAAAACAATATTAGAAAAATTATGTTCATTCACTTTTCAATTATTTTTTTGCATTAAACGAGTAAATTCAAGTGTATAAATTACCTGTTGTAATATAGGTAGAGATGGTATATCGCTAAGTCTAGAAGCAAGCATTAATTGCACCTTTTTTCTGTGTTCTTTATTCTGCCTCTTGATTTTTTTCACCCTGCTTACTAGCGAATACCTGTTCTTCTTTTCTTTGTTGCCCATTCTAAACAATTAGTAACTTCTGGAAAAAAGATTTAAGGATTATCTAGGTCGGTTTTTGTATTTATTTGCAGATGATGAACGTACCTACATGTTAGAAGTAACGACGCGCTCTGTCAAACTAATCATTTGATACGTTTAAAATCCGTGATGTCGAAACATGTCAAAAAAGTTTAACTGTCGTGTTAATCAAAAGCGATTTTATTAGTGACAGTTTTATCCACTAACTCCATTTTGATCTTGCCTAGTTAATCCAAAAAAGGTTATAACCTGTGTTTTTAATTTCAAACTAACTACCACACTTATAAATCGACGGCATAATCTGGGTTATAAATTTGAGAATGTTGTCTATTTATTTGGGGATTCCGTATCAGTAATGAAACGAACTCTTCACAAACCCTTGAATTATTGAAATATAAGAGAATACTACTCCTTAATAAAAAACTCATTTTATTTTACCATTATTTATTAGATAAATTATTGTTACAACTAATATAACTGTATAATTAGAAATTTATGCAAAAGCACAGTAGTGTGTGAATAAATAAAACTAGGAATACGATTCTAGTGAAGGTGCACTCTCTAATATTCTGTGCCGCTGGTTGTCAGCCAGCTGCAAGTGTTGCATAAAACGAGATTTATAGTAAAAAAGTCAACTTGGGCTAGGAATGATACATAATAACATAACGACTAACCCTTAGTGTGATCTCTTTTCTTATGTGCCTACACATGTGCGTATTTATTTTTTGTAAAATGAAACGTGCTCTCACGTCGAACTCACCTCGGTTACTGAAGATAAATAACTTGCGTTGTGATTTATACACGGTGTCCGGAAACTCGTAGTACAAGCGGGAAACTGGAGAATCTACACCACATGGGGAACCCAAAAAAACATAAAGTTTTTTGATTTGAGCATTTTCACAAAAAAAAAAAACCAAAAAAAAATATTTTTCGGCTATTTTAGGGTTAAAGTTTTTTCTGGTGTTTAGGGTTGAATAACAGATGTTTTAACCCTGCAGAGCAGAAATATTTTATGATTACACCGGGTTAAATGAAGGGTGATTTCAAAATAATGCTTCAAATCCGAGTTTCTTCATTTGTTTTACTTTCAAATAGTTTTAATTAGTTGGGTACTTTGATCTTCAGTAATAATTTATAAGAATTTGATTAAAAAAAAATTAAAAAAAAAAAAAAAAAAATCAACTTCAAACTCGATTTACTCGATAACGAAAGCTCAAATCAAAAAAAAAATATACTACAAAATCGACTCCAAATGTGATGTAGATTCACCAGTTTCCCGCTTGTACTACGAGTTTCCGGACACCCTGTATAATGCGGCGATACAAGGAACAATATCTTAGTATTAAAAAACTGTTTTTATTTATTTAAGCATTGTTTTAATGCTTTTCAATATAATTTTATTTTTTAGTCGTTTAGACGACATTGACGTGGTGATAATGTATTTATTTAAAATTCTTCTGTATTTAGAATTAAAGGATATAATCGAACATAAAGCTATTTTTAGAGGTTCTGTAAATATTTTTTTACGCAATTGTTTTAAACATTTTAAAGCGTTTTGTTTTCTCATTGTTTAGAAGAATAAATTATCTGTTCAAAACATAATATTATTTTCTTATAAACAATATGGAAATTTGCTAAAAACTGCGTCAAAAACCGCAATTATGCTGCGCTTGCGGTAACATCCCCTTAAGTTATTGTAGAAATACATATATTTTATTTTATTTTATACATAAACGGCTATACTGCCTTTTATAAATAAACATATAATGGAGTACAAAAGTAAGAAAACTAATATCATTACATAATAGTAGTTTTAAACTTAAAAATAACATACAGTTATTTTGTGTATCACAACCAAAAATAACAAAAAAGAACAATGAGAAATATCATAATTTCATTTCAACATGTCCATATTCCGTATATAAAGTTACATTATGGAAAAATAATTTTTGAGTGCATGTTTATATTGCGCTAATTTTAAGAAATACATGTCGGCGATGTTAGCGTGTTCATTTCCCAAAATGTGTAATCGACTGATTGGTGAGTTATAATGTGATAATGTATGTGTGTTATTATAGTAGAATGGTAGAGTCAGTCTATTGTTAGCGCGACCAGGGCAATGATATCGTATTGGTTCTATTAAATCAGGGGTATCCAGGACCGAGTGAATTATTTTATATAATATTAATAGATCACAGATTTTTCTGCGATCTGATAAATTTACGAGATTAGTCCAGTTTAATAACAAATTATAGTCCACGGATTCTCTTGGAATACCTAATTTAAAATTAATATACCTAAGGAATCTACGCTTGACTTTTTCAACCTCTTGAATATGGATATTGTAATATGAAGCCCAAATCGTAGAGTTATATTCCAAAATGCTTCTCACTAGCGTTATGTATAAAATGCGAATGGTATCAATGTTACAAAATTGTTTGGTTATTCTAATAATAAATCCTAAAATCTTCATTGCTTTATTAATAATATTAGTTATATGGCTAATAAATGTAAGTTTTGAGTTAAAAATGATACCTAGATCATTTATTGTTTTTACTGAGTTTAATATAATTTTGTCAAGATTGTATTCATAAATTATTGTCGGTTTCTTTATTTTATAAAATCTTATTATTTGACATTTACTAATGTTAAGTGCCAGTTTATTGCATATACACCAATTAAACAAGTTGTTTAATTTTTTTTGTAAAATTATGCAATCAGAAATATTTTTAATTTTTTATATAATTTTAAATCATCAGCAAATAACAGGATATGAACATCGGAAAAACGTCTACAATGTCATTAGTAAATAAAATAAACAGTATTGGTCCTAAATGGGAGCCCTGTGGCACACCACTAGTGGCAGAAAAGGCATCCGATATTACGTCATTTAACTTTACAAACAGTTGCCTATTTGTTAAATAACTCTCTAACCATTTAAGAAAGTTCCCGGTTATACCCATACTCCTTAATTTATTTATCAATATTTTATGACAAACTTTATCGAACGCCTTGCTGAAGTCAGTATATATCGAATCTACTTGACATTAATCTGCAAAGGCATTTGCTATAAAGTTTTCATATATTAGTAGATTTGTCAGAGTTGATATATTCTTCATGAAACCGTGTTGAAACCTTGTTATAATCCCATTTAATTTAAAAATAATTTTATCCAAAATAATTTTTTTAAATAGTTTTGGAATAGTTGACTGTATACACACAGGTCCATAGTTGCGTATATCGCATTTGTCACCTTTTTTAAAAATGGGTGTGATGTAACTATTTTTCCATGCAATTAGAAAATATCCCGATGACAATGACATATTAAAAATTAAATAGAGGGGATACGACATGGCATGTATACAGTGTTTCAATAGAATTGGTGGTATTTTGTCAGGACCCGAACTTTTTTTTATATCTCATTTGTTAGTATGGGTTTTAATTTCATTTATATCTATGTGAATGTTAGAAATTTGTAAATTGATGTTAGGTGAAAAAAAAAGGTGTTTCACTTTTATCAATTGTGTTGTCATATACATCTTTAAAAAATGAAGCAAATAAATTAACAATAGTTTCTGCATTATTTCCATTTATGCCGTTATAATACATGCTAGCAGGGATATCTATTTTATTTATTTATAATGACTTTGAGTACTTTCATAAAGTGTTGATGTCGTTATTTGCAATTGAATTTTCCACATTATTTAAGTATTCTTTGTAAAAATTTTTAGAAAGATCGTGACATTGGCGTCGATTTGAAATTAATCTTTAATTGATTTAGTATTTTTGTACTTTTTATGTATTTTCTTCTTCATTAGAGTCAAATCAATTAAATCTTTATTGAACCACTGAGGGAAAACATTATTTTTAAATTTAATGTAAGGCACACTTTTTCCTATGATAATGTGAATTCTTTTATAGAATACGTTGATATTTTCGTTAATATTTTCTTGTTTTAAAAAAGTCCAATCAGTAGCATTTAAGCATTCATTAATATGATTAAAATCAGCTTTATTAAAATTGTGAAGTAATTTTTTGCACTGTAGATTTGGTATTTTATTAAGTGATTCGCTAATATTTAATGGAGGATGATAGTTATCTACAGGTAATATTATTTCACTGAAGTATCACTTGAAAATACCAAGTCCAGTATTTTGTTATTAGAATTTTCAATTTTATTTAATTGTGTTAGATTTATAAAATTTGACATGCTTATAACTTCTTTGTTTATAGTTGACAAGCCAGCGTTTTCTGTACCTGTAAATTCCATAAGGTTTTGATTCCAAATGATGTTCGGAAGATTAAAATCGCCGGTAATAATTATTTTTAATTTTGGATATTTTAATTGTAAAATTTCAATATCTTCAAATTGCTTAGTATAAATACTAATATCCGATTTAGGCGGAATGTACACATTACCCAATAAAATTCTGTTTTTACCTGCATTAATCATGACAAATAATTGCTCTATTTCAACGTTTTTTGTATTTAACTGTCTGGAGACAATATTTTTACGCCAGCATTTATAGAGTGCGAGGAAGAGGTGAAACCGTCAGCAACCGCCTGAATCGACCTATCCCTTAAAAAGTCAGCAATCCACTTACACAGGAATGCGGGAAGTCCGTAAGAAGGCAATTTGTTGACAAGTCCTCGGTGCCAGACCCGGTCAAAGGCCTTGGATATGTCTAGTGCGACCGTTTGGGTCTCACCGTGACGTTCCAGGAACCGCCCCTAAACATGCGTCACATACGCGAAAAGATCACCGCACGAGCGGTTCCGCCGGAATCCGTATTGACGGTCGTTGATAATTTTGTTCTTCTCGAGGTATTTGAGCAGTTTGTAGTTGATCACACGTTCCATCACTTTGGACAGAACTGATGTGATCGCTATGGGGCGGTAGTTGGCCGGGTTGGAGCGGTCACCTTTCTTGGGAATAGGGTGAATGACCGCTTTTTTCCAACCAGAGGGCACAGTACCACACTTCAGGGACATTTTGAAGAGCTTTGTCAAAACTGGAACTATTTCCGCAGCACACCTCTGCAATACCAGGGCAGGTATTCCATCAGGTCTACTAGCTTTATTAAAATCGAGCCCCCGTATCACGCGGAGTACATCCCGATGCCGGATCCTAAGCTTTTTCATATAGAAACCGCAGTGAGGAACCGACGGCGGAAGAGCACCCCCGTCATCGATGGTCGAGTTTTCCGCAAACATTTTCCCTAATAGGTTAGCCTTTTCGGTGGCGGTGTTTGCTAGTGAGCCGTCAGGTCTGGTAAGAGGTGGCAAACTGGGTTTGCGAAAATTCCGACCTATTAAGCCTGCAAGCGACCAGAATTCTCTGCTGCCATGCGGGCAGGCAGCCAGCTTTTTGCTGATCTGCAGGTCGTGTTCGAATTTCGACCTATTAATGATTCTCTTGCATTCCTTTGCCGATTCATTGTATGCTGATCTGCTTTCGGGCGTTCGAGATGTGTTGAAAGCTCGGTTAGCCGCGTTTTTTCGTCGAACTGCTTTGGAGCATTGTTGACTGAACCACGGCTTTGAGCCCACACCAGTTTCTTTAGTAGTCGATTGTATGAAGCCATCCATCGCCGATATGATGACTTCACCAATCTCCTGGGCACATCTTGAAGGGTCCGAAGTTCGAAAACAAACAGCTGACCACGGAAAAGCCTTGAAATGGGCCCGCATACCGAACCAATCTGCTGACATATATTGCCACACTTTTCTCCTCAGCCTCTCACTGGTTGGTCTGAGGCTAATGGGGATTGATGTCGTCACTAGGCAGTGGTCGGATGATCCCAGAGGCGCTGTGACGTCAATTTTATAACCGTATGGCACAGTAGTTAAGAATAGGTCTAACAGATTGGAGCGGTGAGTCTGGACATCAGGAACCCTTGTAGGCTCCTGAACCAGTTGCTCTAATCCGTAGCAAATGGCAAAGGATTCCGCCTGTCGGCCAGCTGAGTCCGTTGGGCCTGTGAACTTCAACCATGGTTCGTTATGAACATTGAAGTCCTCCAGAACAATAAACTCGGCCGAAGGGTAGCGGGGCAAGAGATCATCAATAGTATCGCTCAAATGTTTGAAGAGTTCGGAAGTGTCTGATTCGCTATGGTTTGGTGAGTGGTATAGACATGCGCAGAATCTTGCCGTACTGGCAAGAAATGACGCGCACCCACATTACGTCGAATCTGGAGTTTTCCAGACTCAATAGTCGTACATAGTTGACGTCAGCTCGACTATAGAGGCAGACTCCTCCTTTGAGTCGGAACTTGCTTGCAAGGGTAAAGCCCGGGCAGTCCAGATAGGAGGAGTCTGGCGGCTCGGTTATCTGAGTTTCGGATAGGAAAAGAAGGTTGGGACGTTGGGACAAAAGATGGTGATGAACGGAATTTAAATTTGTGTGCAGGCCGCAAATGTTGGCAAAATTTATAATTATAATTTTAACACTTTTGGCCGGCACCGGGGACGCCTGCTACTCACCGGTGTAACGATGTTAAATTTGTTTTGTTGTGTGTTCATGATTTTAAGTTTTTTTAATTTTTTTTTTGTTTTGTAAGGGTATGAGGTAAAAGGAAGGTCTTGAAAGGAAAGGTATGAGGGGTGGGTAGGAATCTGGGGTTCAGGCTGTCCAGGAGTGATGAGCGTTTGGTTTTAGCCCACCCACTGCGGTGCTAGGCGATGGGCTGGGAGAGTCTGGCTGGAGAGGGCATCCAATGCGCCCCAAACGCTGCTGCTGGGTCCCCTCCGGTCACAAACCGGCACAACAGCAGTAGCGGGGTTTTTTTACTCGCTGATGGTGCAGCCTACCCTTAGTCGTGAGCCTGAGGGTCGGGCCCCTGTACTATCGAGCGGCCCGGACAGCGGTAACCGGTTGTAAAGGGTCTCCCTCAACCAGCATCTCCCAACCGGCCCGCCACGCAGAAGGTGGGCCGACGCACCCGCCACCAAGACCTGGGCAAACCTTAACCCATGAACCTGGGCACCCCTGCTAAGTCACCAAAGCGAACCACTTGAGGTGACCTGTGGCAGAGGTGTTGGTCATCCAATAAATGGTTCCAAGGGCGGCGGTACCCATTCCCGCCTACCAAATTATAAAATAAATAATATAATATACACTCCTCTTCCAACCACAAACTAATGCTTTCCTGGAAGAAAAGTATTAAATATTGTCATTGTAAATTTCAAACCTAATTACTTATGTGTACTTTATCCTTTAATAAAAAAAATAATAATGTTTTTAGAAAGTAGGTACTTTGCGATATTTTTTTAATTAAAGAAATGAATTTTTTAATACAAAAATATATCCCGAGTTACGAATGACCCGAAATAACTTTAAATTATCTTACCACTTGTTATTTAGCGCCGGAGGAGTTCCAGAGGGTTCGTCCAATTAGTTTTTCAACTTCTATTATCTTCTAAAATAAGATGTATTCCTAAGTACATAAAAACTTCAAGATTTAAAGAAAAATATGCAGTGAAAACTCATTTTCGGCGCCTTATGGGTATGATGCAATATTTAGGATGCTATGAGGAAGTGACGAAGGTCTTTTACAGAGGAAGGAGGGAACCAGTGAACCTCCGTATAAATTGAGATTGTGTCGTCAATTATGTGACACCTTCATAGTTTCTCTTATGTTAGAGACAACATTTTGTTATTTTTCCCCTTTCTTATCTCACTACACCTGCAATCCATTATACTTACGTAAAGGTTAATTTGATGAAGAGCTGCTATAGAACCTTTTAAATTTCATTATAAAAAGAACTATAAAAATAGCTATAGACAACATTAGAAAACTCCTACTACCATCAACTTTAGCAATAGTTTGTCTAATGATGAAGGCCTTAACCATTGCCGAACTAACGCTTACTCTAACTCTAAATTCGGTTGTTGTGAACTCTTGCATTTAATTCGTCTACATGAACTTATACGAACAACCACACAATAATTAACAATTTATCAAATTACATTTCATAAATATTTAAACTGTGATGTATTTGACAATAATTTGAACTGGAAAATTTTAAATCCGGTATGTGTAACTATTTCTACCTAATATAAATTATTATCAAACACAATTTTATACGTTTTTATTGATATTATCGTTGATATCGAGAATATTGGCAGGTTAAATATTTTTATGTCACTTTTTCAAATTTATGTTACCTTTATTTTGTGAACTCTTTTATGTTTTGTTACCTATATTTTATATTCTAATTTATCCAAAAATTATACACTGCAATGTAGGTTAAAGCCTATTAGGCGTATAAATAAAATAAAAATTACAGAAACATGAAACTCCTGACGCCTTGGTGGAACCAAACCCATTTGTATTTTTTCGAAGGGAGAAACAAACATATATTTTTTAGTATTTAATATATCAATCCAAGGTTATACTAATTTTATAGCGTACTTAATGGGTTTTACCATGTTTGTCACATTTTTTCAATACAAATTATATTAAATTTAATAAACAATATTTTTTAACAGGTGTTAAACGGCTGATTGGACGCAAATTCGAAGAAGATAATGTCCAGGCAGATATACAACATTGGTCTTTTGAGGTCATGCATGATAAGTCAATACCAAAAATTAAAGCCACACATAAAGGAAAAGATAAGTTATTCTGCCCCGAAGAGTTAAGCGCCATGATTCTTACGAAGATGAAAGAGACCGCAGAGAAATACCTTGGAATGGCCGTCAAGGATGCTGTCATCACAGTGCCAGCCTTCTTCAACGATTCGCAGAGATTGGCTACCAAGGATGCGGGAATTATTGCGGGGCTAAATGTACTTGGCATTATTAACGAGCCAACCGCTGCCGCTATTGCTTATGGACTTGGGAATGAGAAAGAAGGAAAGCGTAATATCCTTGTACATAATCTCGGAGGTGGATCCTTTGACGTGACCATTCTCACAATTGACGCCGGTATTTTCAAAGTCCTTTCTACCAGTGGAGATACTCACTTGGGAGGTGAAGACTTAAACAGTTAATTGGTTAATTTTTGTGTGGAAGATTTTAAAAAGGAATACAAAAAAGGCTTCACGATTAATAAAAAAGCCTTAAGACGATTAAGAACCGCCTGTGAACGAGCAAAAATAATTCTTTCTTCAATCACTCAGACAAGCATCGAGATTGACTCCTTGTATGAGGGAATTGACTACCGGACAACAATCACCCGAGCCAAATTTGAGGAGTTAAATGCTGAACTATTTATGTCCACCCTTGAGCTCATAGCCCGATGTCTCCATGACGCCAATATGGACAAAGCTGAAGTCGACAAAGTTGTGATGGTTGGGGGTTCGAGCCGCATTCCTAAGATTCAGAAGCTTTTACAAGAGTTCTTTAATGGCAAGGAACTGAACAAGTCCATTAATCCCGACGAAGCGGTAGCTTACGGAGCCGCAGTGCAGGCTGCCATCCTCAATCGGGACAATTCATCAAACGTCATACTTTATGATGTAACCCCGCATTCCTTGGGCATTGAAACCGTTAGAGGCATTATGAGTAAAATCATTAAACGTAATGCTCCAATACCTTGTATAAAGATGAAAATTTTTCGCACCTATGTGGATAACCAACACATCAATCGCTTAACAGTGTATGAGGGTGAGTGGAATCTAGTAAAAAAAAACTGTTCTGGCTTATTTCAATTTGGATAATATACCCATTAAGTACCTTGGTGAAGTTCGAGTAAGCGTGACCTTCACATTAGATCGTAACGGGATTCTCACCATATCTGCAACGGAAAATATAACCCATCAAAATATGTGTATATTTATCAGAAACATGAGAGGCCGACTTTCCATGAAAGCTATTGAAAGCATGTCTAAAAATACAGAAAAGTATCGTAAGGAGGAAGACATCTTCAGAAACGCTATCACTGCAAAGAACAAACTGCAGGAATACTGCAACGGAATCAAAGTAATCCTGAATGATAAAGAACACGGTTTATTTGAGAGTGACCACGCAATCATTTTAGATAAATACAACAAAACCATTGATTGGGCTGACTCAGACCAGATATTTACAAAGGAAGAGTACGAAAAAAAGAAAGAGATCCTGGAAGCCCAGTACAAACGATGTATTAGTTCTAAAAATACTCTCTCTAGTTTATTATTATGATTATATTCAAAATCCGAATGCGCAACTTTTGAAATTTCCGATTTATCCATATTCGATAAAATACGAAATAAAAAAAATTAATGAGAAAAAAAGCTATTTCGGCTACTGGCATTATACCTAGCTCTCTAATTAAAAATGCAGGCGTATTAGATCTATCAAAGAATTTACAAATAAAAACGCAAAAATCAGTCATTTTAAATACATCTAGGATTACGAAAGATCACTTACATAGTGTTGATTGACAAGATGATCATTTGTGGAAAAGTGTGTGGAAGGGTTTAGTTTTTCTTGTGGGGAAGATTTAACGGACATCAAGTCGGAAAACAAGTAAAAAAATAAAAATAAAATATAATAAATGTAAAATTTAAAATAAAAATTGAATAAGAATTAAAGTATCCGTATTCAATAAACTAATCCACCCTGATGTGCCTTACATAAACCATTTTAACAGCAGGTGTGCTTTAAATATTAGTTAAATTTTAAATTCATAAGCATATTAGCAAAGTGATGTTTTAATATAGCAAAGTAATCTCTCCAATCACATCATAACATTTGCGGATGATACGGTCTTAATATTTGAAGGAAGAAACTGGAATGCTGTACACAACAAAGCAGAAGACGGTATTAACCAGCTTAAATATTGGTTAGATTATAATCTTTTGACTCTCAATTTAGAAAAAACCAAATTTATACGATTTAGTGCGACAGAAGCGGGCCAACCCAAAGAATTATACAATATTTTCATACATAAATGCATCGAATCAACTATCTGTAATTGCTATAAATTAGAATGCGTGAACAGTATAAAATATCTCGGTATTGTTATCGATAAACATCTTAGATGGGACGGACATATAGACCTTGTGACTACTAAGGTTAGAAAGCTGACGCATATCTTTATGCCAATTAGAAATATCCTATGTCTAAAAGATTTAAGACTCATTTACAACGCTATGTGTGGGTCACTATTAGACTATGCATTATTAGGCTGGGGTGGATGCGCAAAAATGGTTTAAGACCACTTAGCAAAGGCCCAAAAATCCTTACTAAGGGTAATCATGAAAAAAACCTTTTAGGTACCACAGCGATTCACTATTTGAAGAGTTACGAGTTCTAGATGTCAGACAATTATACATGAGGAAAATAATTTTGAACACTCATAAAAAACGTCATCTCTACCCATCTATCGACCACTCTCACGACACCCGACACTCACGGAGAAATCCAATCGTACCACCCACAACCAAAACTTCACTAGCTCAAAGACATTTTTCATTCCTAGGCCCAAAACTTTACAACTTTATACCTGATGATTGGAAAAAGGAAAGCATAGGTGCTCTTCGTAAATCGATCACTGTCTGACTTCACCAATTAGGGAGAAAAGAGTGTGAACTCAGACTTTTCCAAAAATAAAACAAACAAAATATCAAACACATTAAGAAAACAAGAAAATAAACAAACTAAACAAACCAAACAACAAGTTAACACCAGTTAACTTTATAACTTTTTGCTTTTAATATTTTATAATAATATTTTTTTTATGTATCATTATTTTTTAGTTACATATATATTTTTTTTTAGTTATGTATGTACTATATTACTTTTCTTTTTTTTCCTTTTTGTTTTTGTTCTTATAAAATATGTATGCGTGCATGAATACTGACTCAATTTTGACTGTCCTAAAACGGGAATTCCTCCTAGTTGGGCAGTCAAAGTATTTTTTATGTATATGTACATGTGTCATTGTATCATCACCTGTACTAAATAAATAAATAAATAAATAAAATAAATCTTTTTATTTATTTATTATCTGTTAAGACATACACAGTACAATAAGACACAGTTAGATATTTTTAGTTATTACATAGTTGCAGTACCTATTACGTATGTCCATAAAACATCATTACATAATTTCGCCTGAGATTGTTATAAAAGGAAGGAAGTGTGTGGATAGATAATAATAAATGAATTGAAAACAAGAATTATAATAAGCTGACGAATTGTAATTGACTGTTAATATATAGAAGTTTTGAAAATTATGTGAAAATATTTTTGAAATATGTCCTGCTAAGAAATTTAATAAGTTAGTTTTGTATGTTAGAAAGGATTCATGAAAGATGTCTAAATGTAGTAATTTTTTGTAATGGTTGTATGTTGTGATTGCGCGAGTAATTACTGAGTTGTTTGCTGCATTGGTATTGTTGGCTTCAATATGAAAAAGTGTTGTGTGCCTGGTACGCCTCGTTGGAACATTTAAACCAATGACGGATAGAAATTCGGGACTATATATTTTATTATTTAGCAGATTATGAAGAAACAACAGGTCAGACAATGTGCGTCTTTTTTGTAAAGTTAACATATTATTTGTGTTTTTGTTGTATTTCTTGAGTAAATGTTTCTAAAATTTATTCTGGATACTTTCTACTAAATGTAAACCTTAAATTGAGGATTCCATATTATGGAAGGTAACCGGATAAATCATCACAATGATAATTCGTCACATCTTTAAAAAGTTATATAAAGTCATGGAAAGTGATGAAACAAAAACTTTATTAACTGGGTTATGTAGGTTAGGTTAGGTTAGGTTAGGTTAAAAAAAATTATTTCATCGTTTCTAATGACTTAATATCACTTTTTAAATATGTGTTGAATTGTCGCTGTGTTGAGTTATCATGGAACCATTGTGGAAGCATACTCCAGTAGACTTCTGACCAATGAACAAAATAAAATTTTCAGAGTCTTAGCACTTTTAAAAACTTTGCATATTCTTAATAAGAAACCTATCATTCTGTAGGATTTTGAAATAATGTGTTCAATGTGCTTGTCAAAAATTAATTTGCTATCTAAGTAAACACCCAGATCTTTACACGTAGACATAGGTCGTAAAGGTTTGTTGTTCAAGTTGTATGGATAGATGATTTTGTTCTTAATTATTATTTTTTGGTAAACTAATGTTTTTAAGACAAGATTTTTTATGCATAGCACATTGAAGGTTACACCCGCCCTGTCCCACCCCGGTATAGGTGACTTATGGTCACCCCTTCGGAGCTCTCGCATGAATCTAATTTTTGAATAAACGGCTCTACAAAGTATATAAATGAAGCTAGACCTTCAATGTCCCCGCATACGGTGTTAGGAAGCGGTATGCGAGCGCTTACAGGTATTAATCCAAAGACAACACAGAACAATAAGCATCAAACAATCAAGTAACAAGTTTCAGGCAAATAGTTGGTGGAGGGAACCCACACTCCAGTACCTGTAAGCACAAAAAGAACAAAGTGAAATAATAGAGTGACGGGGGAGTTTCGCCGAGCCACGTCTGGCAGTCCTGTTGAGAGATTGGTGGTGGTTGGGGTGACTGGTGTTATGCATAGCACAAAGAGTAACAATTATTTTACAAGCAATAATTATTCGCCTGAAACACTCATCCACATTGAAAAATCTCCTGATAAAAGATACATGACGCCAACGAAAACAAAAAATGTAACAAGCAGTAATTGTTGAATGAAACACTAGTATATATTGAATAATTTCGCGGGTAAGAGATAAGCCGCCATGCTCAGTGGTCAGAGCTGTCGACCGGAAAACGAAGGGACACGGGTTCGAGTCCCGTTGGCGGTCAACAAAAGGGGGTCGAAGGGTTGGTAGGTCGTGGCGGGACACATCAAGCTGGATGATGCGCGCCTCAAGAAATGCTACGAATGACATAGCTGCATCAGCAGCACTACCAACAAGTCCAACTCTCTGGTGTCCACGAGCGGTCATCATGGCCCCGCGATCCCTGGGCAATGTGATCACCGGTGTGGGACGACCATCCCACCATCGAGGTCATAGCCGACAGAGAGGGGGCGAATGGCGAAACTCTGGCGCTATAAAACCAGAACACCCCAGCTAAGGGAAGGAAAACCCCTACAGAAAAACCCTCGCCTCCAGTAAGGGGTTGGGCGAGTGGTTAATAACCACTCCCTGTAAAAACAACATTATTACGAAACCGGAAACTAAGCCTCGGACAGCGAAAACACCCGGCAGACAACTTGGCAATCGAAATATGGACTTGAGAATGGCAACATGGAATGTAAGAACGATGTATAGAAGTGGGGCCCTCGGAGAAGTACTTGGAGAAATGGAAAAGTACAACATAGATATACTAGCAGTGCAGGAAACTAGATTTTTTATTTTTTATTATTTATTGAGTTAGTTTATACATTTGAATATAAACAAGATCATATTTCATTTTGTAATTTTACATATTTTTACAATAAATATAACATTTCTTTTTAAATACATTCATTCTTCCTTCATTCTTCAGACTTTCAGGCATTTCATCATACATTTTTAGTCCTTTGTTCATTAGGCAGTTCTGTGATTTTGTTTTTTTCATATGTGGCAATCTAATCCTATTTACATTTCTGGTTTCGTAATTATGAACATCTCTATTAAAAACAATTTAATCCTTAAAATATTTTGGCATTTGGTTGTTCATGATTTTATGTACAAAAATTAACACATTAAATAATAGTCTCTTTTTTATAGAAATCCAATTTAGCTGTTCTCTCATTTGATCTATGCTTGCGTATTTTCCTTTTCCTAGTATACATCTCATAGCTCTATTCTGTATAACATCTAGCTTGTTCAAGTTTCCTTCATTGGCCAAATACAACATAGTAGAGCAATAATTTAAATGTGGAGCAACTATAGTTTTATAAATCAGCTCTGTAGTGTTTCCATTTAGTTTATTTCTTAATCTTCTAAGAAAATTGACTTTTTTAGATACCTTCTTTAGCACATATTCAAAATTTGCTGCCAAAGTTAGTTTTGAATCTAGTATCACACCCAGGTACTTAATTTCATTTACTTTTTCAATTTTTTCGCCATTAATTGTCAATTTTAACTCTGTGTTATGCGTTTTGTTGCCTATTTACATATATTTTGTTTTGTTGACATTCAGTTTTAATTTGTTTAATTTCAGCCATTTCGCTATATTTTGTAGGTCTTCATTTAATTTATTAATTGCATCTATGTACTCTTCACATGAAATATAGATTAATGTATCGTCTGCAAATAATCTAATTTTGCAATGTTTTATGGTTTTAATTATATCATTAATGTAAATAATGAATAAAATTGGACCTAATACCGACCCTTGTGGAACACTGAGGTTGTTTTCTATCGGTTCTGATTCTGAGCTTTCCACTTTTGTTTCCTGTTTTCTTTCATGGAAATATTCTTTGAGATGGATAGGCACTGATACATTTGATACTAGAACGCATACAATAATGCACAGTGGCAATGAAAAACACCATGAGTTCGGAGTAGCCTTCATCGTTAATCAAAGATTGAAGAATCAAGTAATTGGTTTTAAGGCTGTAAACGAAAGAATATGCATACTCCGCATAAAAACCAAATTCTTTAATATTTCCATCATAAATTTTCACGCTGAGACAGAAGACAAAGATGAAGCAACTAAGGATACATTCTATCACAAACTGGAGCAAACATATGACACCATACCATCCAATGATATTAAAATGGTTATTGGAGACCTTAATGCTAAAATCGGTCAGGATCCGGCACACCAAAAGGTTACAGGAAAAAACAGTCTTCATATGGAAAGCAATAACAATGGATCAAGAGTGATTGACTTTGCAGAATCACGAAACATGATAATAGCTTCAACACAGTTTCCAAGGAAGAATATACATAAATGGACATGGACATCACCTGGCGGCAGATACCATAATCAAATAGACCATATCCTAATTGAAAGAAGAGGGGCGACCAGTATCACAAATGTAAGAAGTTACAGAGGAGCTAACTGTGATTCGGATCACTATTTGGTAGTAGCCAGCTATAGATGCAGAATAGCAAGAGATAGAAGAGGAAATCAGCCAAGTATCCCAAAGCTAAACATCGATGCTCTTAAAACACCAGAAGGGTTGGATAGATACCACGACTCACTGTCAACAAACCTACCAAACCAACTGAGTGATCAGCTCTCCTCAAACGATTTAGAAGAGGATTGGACTAGTCTGAGAGATGCACTGCTGACAGCGGCAGAATCAGGCATTGGAAATAGACCTAGGCAGGTTAGAAATCCCTGGTTCGATGAGGAGTGCATACAGAGCGTCTGCAAGAAAAATGAGCTAAGAAAATTATGTATAGGAAGAGGAACAAGATCAAAAAGACAAGCCTACGAACAAGCACGAAGAGATGCTAACCATTTGATTAAAAGAAAGAAGAGACTAAATTTTAACAACATATTGTTAAAAATGGAAAATGATATTGTTAATAACAATCCACGTGAGGCATATAAAGGCGTCAATGTATTTAAAAAGGGCTTCAAACCCAACACATCCCTGTGCAGAGATAGTAATGGAGACATAATAGGAGATAAGGAAAAGATTAAGACTAGGTGGAAAGAATACTTCCAACAGCTTTTGAATCCCAATAACAACCTGACAGTCGAACCAACTCACATTCCGGATGAGCTAAATAATGATGAAACGACTAGAGCGCCATCGGTGGCAGAAGTAAGGGCTGCCCTAAATAAATTGAAAAACAATAAAACACCGGGAGGAGACAATATCCCGGCAGAGCTCTATAAATATGGAAACGAACATCTGAAAAACCTGCTACACAATCTTATTGTAAAAATATGGACCGCCGAAAGAGTACCAGAAGAGTGGCAAAGTAGTATAATATGCCCCATGCATATAAAGGGAGACAAATTGAAATTTATTTATTTATTTATTTATTTATTTATATATAATTTGTACATTTATTTATAACAATTACAGGTAATAAAGCCTAAGACGTTATAATTGTACCATTTATGCAATGTATATGCAATGCCAAAAATCTCGCAAATGCGCTATAGGACACAAAAAATAAATCTAATTTCTTATCTACCGCATTCAAAAAGCACGTAGCTCTCCCCACAGGTGAGTTCATTAATAAATTAGTGCGGCTTGCTCTACTATATAGAAGATTGTGATGACGTCCTCGAGAGTGAGACTCTGGTACAAAAAAATTTAATTGGGCCAGTATCTCATTATTAGATAAGTGACCGTTTATTAGTTGGAAAAATATTTAAGCAAAGCAATACCTCTACGTGTCTCTAGGGAGTGGTAATTGGTCATGCCTAATATATAAATCGATGGGTAAAGCCAAGGGTAACGTCCATAGAGCCGCGAGAATAAAAACCTTAAAAAATTTTTATGGACTCTTTCAATGCGTAAAGTGTATGTTTATTCATGTGGAGCCCAGATGATCGAGTTTGATTCAAGTACACTTAGGATTAGTGTGTTATATAATAACGTCAGTGTTTTTGTGTTACGAAACGGATATGAGTTTCTAATTACGAAGCCGAGAAGCCTGTATCCTCTGCTTATTAAATCATCGATGTGTTGGTGAAAGGTTAGTTTGCTGTCGTAAATAACTCCTAGATCTTTGATTTGATTTAGGTGTTGGAGAATAATTTCATTGATTGTATATTCAAATACATGCGGTTTCTTTGATCTTGTATACGAGACGATATTGCACTTGGGTGTACTGAAGTTCAAGCCATTTATTTTGGCCCAGTTTGAGACGCAGTCAATGTCACGTTGAAGGAGAATACAGTCAAGATGGTTTTTTATTGAACGATATAGTTTCAAGTCATCTGCAAATAGTAAATACAGCGAATGTGTGATTACTGAACCAATATCGTTGATAAAAATCAGAAACAGAAGTGGTCCAAGGATAGACCCCTGAGGAACTCCAGAAAAAACTGTGAATTCCAAAGAACTGGAACCCTTATAATAAACAAACTGTCTACAATTTCGAAAATATGAAGCAAAAAAACAGAGTAGTCTTTTGGAAAAACCAAATGAAGCTAGCTTATTTAGAAGAATGTCGATGTCAACCTTATCGAATGCTTTTTCCAGGTCGAAATAAGCAACATCCACCTGTCCCCGATTGTCGAGAGTTTGTGATAAGAAATCTGAGATGCATAAGAGGTTTGATGTTACTGACATCTGGGGTCTAAAACCATATTGACGGTCATCAAGAATTGGATTAACGTGATTAAGTATATATTTATGTAGAATTTTCTCGAATATTTTCATGATGGAACATAGAACGGCAACTGGTCGATAATTCCGGATATCGCGTTTGTCTCCCTTCTTGTAGATAGGGGTTATTTTAGTTAATCTCCAGATGTCTGGGAGAATCCCGTTTTTTAGGCAAACATTGAAGAGATGACATAATGGTGGTATTAAAAGGTCGGAACAACCCTTTAGTATAAATGTTGGAATATTGTCAGGACCGATGGAGTGAGGTTTTTTTAAATTTGAGAGTGCCTCCTTAACATCTTTTTCTGAAATACTGACCAGGTTGAATGAGGGCCCAATCTGTACAGTGTGAAGGGTAGAGTCAATATTGAGAGTTGGTTGGACATTTTTGTGAACAGATGAAAAAAAGGTCGCAAAACTATTTGCGATTTTATCATCAGTAGTCAATTCCTCTCCGTCAAGAATCATAGACTTAAATGAGTTGTTGGATTTTTTTAGATCCTTAATGTACTTCCAAAACTGTTTGGGATCAATAGATAATTTTTCTTCCATTGAAGTTAAATGATTTTTAAAAGCTTCACTGATTTCATGTTTTACGATGGAGCGATAGGCTGAAAAACTAGCATAGTCCAAGTTGTGACGTGTTTTTTTCCATCGCTTATGAAAAATATGTTTAATTTTAATATTTGAAATAATACTATTGGTGTACCACTTAGGATATACTCTGTGTGCCGTAGTGCGAGGTGTGGAAATGGGTATACACTTGTCGAATATATTGTAAATTGAATTGTAAAAATTTGTACATAATGCATTTATATCTGTTGAGTTTTGGCAGACCGGTTGCCAAGAGCATTCAGAAAGCAATTCATATAATAAGTGGAAATTTCCTTTGCTGAATCTCCATGCGTTTATGGTTCTAGCTCCATGATAGGAGGGAACTTCTATTGGACTTGGGTTTAGACATGAATTTGCAACACCTGAGTGAGTCTCACTAATACTAATAGACAAAGCAGGGTGGTGCTTGTCCTCGTTTGTAATAGGGTCATGACATTTCTCAACACACTTTATAAGATCCTTGGCATTACATAAAACTGTGTCCAGAGTGTTATTATAATCATTACATATCAAGTTATATTCTTGCAAACCGTAGAAACATTTAAAATAGTTAAACATGTTCACAATATTGGAGTTACAGGAAGGGAGGTTCAAATCACCTAATATTAAGATATTTTTTTCACTGAGAAGATTATAATTACTTTCTATTTTTTCGAACATGTTGTAGTATAACGAAGTTGAAGAACGAGGTGGCACATATATCACACATACGAAAACAGTTGAAGATTTCAAGGATAGCTTCACCCACAGGGATTCAGTGTCGGGGAGGTCCATTGAAGAAATCCTCTCAGCATGGGTTACAGAATCAGCACGAACAGCCAGGACGACACCCCCCGCTCGTGTGAGGCGGTCACGACGAAAGACAACATAATTTTCTGGAAATAGCTCTGAATTATGCACACTTGGTTTCAGCCACGATTCAGTGATTGCTATTAAATCTAAGCTATCTCGAGCAAATAGGTTGTTTTTAAATACTGCCAATTTCGTATTTAGCCCTCGAACGTTTTGATAATAGATAGAGAGGTTAGAATTACTTCTCACTCTTAGAGTGTTTTGTTTTATCATTGGTTGCAACGTTTCTCCGAAAAAACCACTCATTAAATGCAACATGATTTGGCCATATGTTCGGGTCCATATAAAATGAAAGCTTCGATTCCGGGACTCCAATCCGGAAAGAGGCGTAGTCAGCTTTGGCTGTCAATTTGACAACATCGTAAACAATTTCTTTGTTTATATTGAGAAGGAAATTTACCATATCCTCGACCGTAGTGTTGACATAGAATTGCCAGGCATGTATATATTTGCGCCTTTCAACGGCTATGAGGCCTTTATGCTCAGTCGCGGTACCATGAAGTACTGGTCGTCTTTTTTTCCTATGCGTGACTCGGCGCCAATTGGGGTTAGCCGAAGTGGAGGTATAGGCTTCTGTTTCCGATTTGGATTCTGCTGTATCGGTTTCTGCAGTCTTCGATGTTGTAGTATCGGTAGGTTGGGCAACGGGAGTTGACATCTTCTTCGGTTTAGATGGGCCGGACATCGGAACCGATGGATCTGGAACAGATGATGCCATTGAAGCATATGTTATAGCAGGTTGAGGGTCTACTTCCGATTTGCCCTTTTTTGTAGCAGATCTCGTGGTAATCTTACGAGCGTTGGGGCAGCCGACTAAGGCAGCTTGGGTTGTGGCAGGCGGTGGGCTAGCCGCTCTGTTTGGCTGTATGTCGCTGGGTCCCGTTGAGAGCTGCGGGGCGGAGGGGGACGAGCGTAGTAAAGTTGTGACCGCTTGTGCGGCGGCGGCAGGCGCGGCGGGCAAGACGCGCGGGTCCGGGGGGATCGGACCTGCGGCGTTCGACGAAGAGACACTGCATGTACATGTACACATTTTAACGCTACCGACATACGTTGTCAGCAAATTTTTAAGGGAATTCTGTTCCCTTTCAAAAAACAACATTTTGTCACTCAAACTTTCAATCGTTTTCGTTAGAAGGTGAAGCCCAGTCAAAATTTCGTTACTGTCACCCATTTCGGTTAATTATCAAGCGCTGATAATAGGAAACAGAAACAAAATTTTAGCGCGACAAAAAAGACGTGCGTTCCGGGCGATATAGAATAATCGTACTGATATTGGATGTGCGAATCGTACTGAATTGGACGTGCGAAAGTCTCCAACAACCGTCAAAACTGAAGAACTTTAAGGTAGGCATATGATAGATAAAAGAAACAAAGGGAAATATGGTACAGAAGTTTGCCAACTGTCAAAGAGTCACAACCAAACTGGTAGAACTATCAAAACGGCAGAGCATTTGGTGTGTAGGTAGAAACAAAGGTGCAGAGCACCGCTGTGTGTACGTGTGATTTGTAGTAGTGTGGATGATCAATGAAATGTGAAAATGACAGAGGAATATCGCTACTTTGTACAGCGTATAAAATCTTTACAACAATTTTGAAAGAAAGACTAGAACGTCATTCAGAGAACTTGCTGGGAGAGTATCAGGCAGGTTTTAGGAGGGGGAGATCTACCACTGATCAACTCTTTACTACTCGACAAATCCTGACAAAATGCTGGGAATTCGATATAGACATATATCAACTATTTGTTGACTTCAAACAGGCATATGACAGTATAGATAGGGAGAAAATATATGAAATACTCCTAAATTTTGGTATACCGCCCAAAATAGTCAAGCTTGTAAAAGCAACGATGGTTGGTTCACGATGTCGAGTAAGGATAGGAGGTGAAACAACGGAGGATTTTAACGTCTCCCAGGGGCTGAAACAAGGTGATGGCTTAGCTCCCACTCTTTTCAATATTGTTCTGGAGCACGTCGTGAGGAAGACAATGATTGCTACCGACTCAAACATTTGCTACAAAAGCAATCAAATAGTTGGATATGCAGACGACCTTAACATTGTCGGAAGATCCTTACAGGCTGTAAGAGAGGTATTTGACCCTTTGGAGACTGCAGCAAGAGAGGTGGGCTTGCAAATCAATGAGAACAAAACTAAAATCATGATGCAAACCAGAACCCCACACCGCAGAATAAAAGATAAAGTGAATTTTAAAAACTCCTATAACTTTGAAGTGGTCGAAGAGTTTGCCTACCTGGGCTCCATCATAACGCAGGACAACGAAGACCCAGTAGAAGTAAGAAAGCGCATCACAGCCGCTAACAACACTTACTTCGCGTTGCTGTCAGTGTTCAAATCCCGAAACGTCCATAGGAAAACCAAAATAACCCTGTATAAAACAATTATTAGAACGGTCTTGGCCTATGGATGTGAGGCGGGAACACTGACAGCAAAGTCTGCGGAACGGCTGGACACCTTCGAAAGAAAGGTACTTCGAAGAATCTTAGGAGCGGTACGAGAGGGAGAGGTATGGAGAATCCGCCACAATAAGGAGCTATATGACATCTACCAAGCTCCCAGACTCTCTATTCATTTACGGCTCCAAAAACTAAGATGGGCCGGACATGTGCACCGAATGCCAAGCACACGTGTACCAAAGAAGGTTCTAACAGGACACCCGGGAGGTAAACGAAAGGCGGGCAGACCTAGGCTGAGATGGAAGGACGATGTCAGGAAAGATGCCAGAGGACTACTCCATGTTGCAGATTGGAAGACGACGGCCGAGGACAGAGGGCGGTGGAGGCTCATGTTAAAGGAGGCCAAGGCTTGAAATGGGCTGTAGCGCCATTGAAGAAGAAGAAAAAAGAAAAAACAACATTAAAATAGAGATAAATTTAAACCAAAAATAAAGATGAGAAATCAAAATCCAATTCTCACACCAAAATAAAAACATTAGAAGAGAATGGAAATCGGCACTTACAATGATCTATGTGCTTGTGCGTGCCGCTTGCCTTATACATTTTTTGTGTTGCGTGTATATGTTTTATTCTCTTATGATATAGAATTTTGGAAATATTGTATTTTCGTTCTTTAAACCATTTTTTTTATTTTGTGTTTGGATTTATTTTTATTTTCCTCAATTTTTGTTTCAAGTGGAAGACTGTTGAATGCTTTAATAGCGTGGTATTTATGGTGTCTTTGTCCAAAGGTAGTGTTTCCCTTCGGAGTTTTTATGTTTTTTTTAAACGCTTTTCTGACCGGTCTATTAGTGATATTTTGTGTTTGTTGGGGTTTGTTTTTTTGGTCGAAAATGTAGTTTAGTAGAGTTTTAACATATAATTGGCGTATATCAAGTATGTCACAGCTTTTAAATATTTGGTCTGTGTCGGTTAGTTTATGTTTTTTGAGTATTACTTTTAATATCGTTTTCCGTGCGATTTCTATTTGAGCGGTAGCTGCGTTTGTTGCTCCGCCCCAAGCAATTATTCCATATACTATTATTGATTGGCATAGTGCATAATATATTTTTTTCAATTGTTTTATTTTATATATGTTTCTTATATTTAGGAAAATGTGTATTGTTCTGAGGAGTCTATTTGTGATTTGTTTGATGTGATGTGTCCATCTAAGATTATGGTCAATTACGATTCCTAGATACTTTATTTGTTCTGTTTTTTCTAGAGGGGGGCAATCGCAGATGTTGGTGTTTATGCATTCGTGTATTTTTATGGTGTTTGTATTGTTTTTTGGCTGTCCTGTATTGGTTATGCTGTACAATACGTGTACGGGACGTGTTTGACAAGAAAAAACTGTAAATAATAAGCACCGGCACACCACATCAGTGCTCAACCTGGGTAATGATTTAAATAAAATACCGTGAAGTGTTCTATCCAAATCATCATAAAAGAAAGACGATTCGAATCAAAATTCACATCTTAATTCAGTTTGAGTGCCGGCAACCCGGGCGTTTATTTAAGGTTGGTTCTGTACAGATGTTTTTTTTTCATTACTCTCCTCACTAGACAAAGTCTGTTATTAGGCTGGTAATTAACAATTGATATATAAACCAAATGTTTAGTAAAAAATAGTAAAAATAAAAATAGAAGAAAAATAGAAGTAAAAAAATGGGTAATATAAAAATAAGTGTAGTACTATATGTGTTGAAAAATTATGTATAAAAATATGAAATGAGTATTTCGTATTATAATTTTATTAATTGAAAATTTTTGTAATTTTGTTAGAATTTGTGTGCAGTATGGTTTGTAAAATGCATTAGATGTTTAGAATATTTTTAATATCTGTTCTTTCTTTTACAATCAACCAGTTTACAAATCTTTTGAACACCCAATTCAAATTATTTGGTAAGACGTAAGTTTAAGTTTGGGTTAGGAACATGTTGAATATGTGAGGAGCCAGGTAAGATTCATGTCTTTTAGCGAAATCGGATTTGATATACGGTACTTGTAATTGTTTGTGTGTAATTGCTCTCGTGTTTTGCGAGTGAGTTATGTGATGTGGTAATTTTTTATGCAGTTTTTGTAGATGATCTTCTTTATGAACATGTTACGTAATACAATCACCTCACATTAAAAAGGGATGGTCACACTAATCCCACTCTACTCACACGCCAGATGCTCGCGGCGTACGTGACAGACCGCACACAGCGCCGAGGGCACAAACTGGTCACTACCCGCCGCGCTCGCCAGTCCAACTTTGACCCCGGTGGCGATAACAGTGTCCCTAACGAGCAAACTGCTACGCTCGCAGACATGGCGCGCAATTACGCGATATTAGAAACGGTCTCCTTTCTTGGATATAACTAAATGTTTCGCAAAGCCAATTCACCAAACATGTTTCGACACGGCAACTCAAACCTTACTCAATGGAGTCTCGCTTCCGGTAAATTCCTCGTGTGTGATGATACCAAAACTACCGTTGCTTCTTCCGGAACCGCGGGCATCTCCAGCTCGACACGTCACACAGGCCAACCCCTCATCAGAACCCTGGATACCCGTAAGCTTTCTCGGCATACCCTTTCTTGTGTTCAATTCTTGTAACTTCATGTAAAATCCACGCTTCATCCGGTCGTCACAGAGAGAGAAGAGAGTAGAGATCCAATTTAACCCTGTGTTTCTTTAGAAGATGATTAATATACCTTGTGCCTTTTACTCATGTGTTATTATTGTGATGGCCTTTTCCAAACTCCTGACCGATGGAAAAACTAATGAATAAAGGAGTTCCTCACCCCTGATTGTATCCGAATTCTCATCTGCTTACCCTTTCACTGAGCTAGCCAATTTATAACCCGGGTTCAAGTCCCGATGGGTCTCGACCGTATAATATAGCAAACAGTTTATTTATGTCTAATAAGTTATTTTCAATCATTAGCTGTTCTGTCGGATGTTGATAAGGCTTTCTAAACATAATTCGAATGATTGATTTATGATTAATTTTAAGGGATTTGAGATGAGTGTCTGCTGCTACTCCCCATACTGAAATACCATTCATTAGAATACTTTGACAAATTGCAAAGTATATATTTTTTAGCTGATTTAATGATATAATATTTCGTATTGTTTTGAAGATGTATGATAGTTTCCGGATTTTTTTTGTCATTAGAATAATTTGGAGATCCCATTTTAGATTATGGTCAACAGTTAAGCCGAGATATTTGATACTATCCGCATAATCTATTTTGTCACAAGTACAGCGTGTGTTGTTTGTGGAAGTATTGGTGCAGGGGTGAAGATGTAATTGTGGGCGACTATCTGGCTTACCAGCTTTTGTTTTACTAAAAGTCAAGTATTTTGTTTTAGAAATGTTGAGTGTAAGAAGATTATTCATTAGCCATTTATTTATTTCAGTCATCCCTGCTTCTGTGTTTTTGTAGACCTTTTTCCAAGATTGTGCTTTGAATAAAATTACAGTGTCATCTGCGTAACTGATTACTTTGTACTCTATTTTTCCAAGGTTTATCTCAGTTAGACTATTTATGTAGATGAGAAAAAGTATGGGACCCAAGACGCTGCCTTGTGGTACTCCATACCTGTTACCTACCTTGTCACTTTCGTGTTTATTGATTTTTACTATTTGGTGTCTATTTTCAATGTAGTTTTTTTTTTTTGGTTTTAGGCATTTCACCCTGAAAAGAGTGCTATGTGCCGGTAACAGTTAAGTGGATAAAAAAATTCGGTTAATCTATTGGGAGAATAATAAAACAAATTAAATATTGGACTCATTTAGATCACTAAAACAATTTAAATGTTGAATTCATTCAGGTTAATAAGCTTACATAAAGCTGTATGAACACGAGAATTGTTAAGAGATAAAAGGTATGAAATGTTAAGGGGGGACTGGTGTGTGATTTTAATAAGCCGGCGGTATATGTTCTTGAAAGATGAATGGTTTTTACAGTTAAAGAAAACGTGGTCGAGGGTTTCCTCTTCCACACCGCACTGGCAGACCGGATCATCCAAAACTCTAATTCTAGCCAAGTGAAATGCAATTGGACAGTGACCAATTCTCATTCTCGAAATACATGAAATTAATCGTTTTGAAAGTTTTTTACCGTGAAACCATGGCTTAGCAGGGATATGGCTTTGAATTCCAGCATAGAAAGATCCAGTTCTTATTTTGGAGATTGCCCAATTTTCTTCCCAGGCACGAGTCATGTTGGATTTAGGAATTCTTAAATTTAGTGGGATATTTCCGGAATCTGAACCAGATTTGGCGAGAAAATCGGCCATCTCATTACCCTCGATACCCAAATGGGCAGGGACCCAGGCCAATATCGTCTCGAACCCAGATTCACTTAGAGAATTGAGAAGATTTTTTCTTTTACATATATTATTGTCTTCCGGATAACATAGAGTATTTGACATAATTTTAGTTAGATCACTTAGCGAATCAGTAAGGCTCGATGAATGTTGAGAACCTGGATTTTATTTAGCGCTTGTTCAATTGCAAAGCATTCAGCTGTAAATATGGAAACTTTTTTCGGTAATTTATAAGTGAGATTGATGTTGAATTCTGGACTATATATCGATGCTCCACAACTTTTATTTTCAAATTTGGAACCATCTGTGTAAAGGATGGAAAATCCAGGGAATTTTGAAGCCACAATGCTTTTAAAACAGTCATCCACATTTTGAAATTTATTTGGGGAAGATAAAATATTCTTTCGAAAGTCTGATGTTATTGTGTTCGGCATAAAAGTGATTGCCTTTTTTTATTGAATAAATAGTTAATACATAATATCAACAAACAAGTCCTGCTAAGCCGATTGAATTGGCTTGTCAGCAAGTGCTTAAAGTTAGTTTCAAATACATTTTTTAAAGTTATAATTTACATCTTATATCTACAGAATTAACAATTTTTTCATACAATTTTTCATACATATTAAAATAAATATTTTTTTTCCGATAGCCAATTTTTCACCATATATTTAACCTTATTCATAGATTTACATTGCTTTATAGTGTCAGGTAATAAATTAAATATCTTCGGTATGTTGTATTCAAACGTTTTCTGTCCGTATTTATTATTAAATTTCGGAACTATTAACCCGTCATTGCGCGTGAGTCTAGTACTGTATTTATGTTCTAATTTTTCTTTATGCTGCTATTTTTTGCCATTGTATAGCCTTAACAGGTAAAATTTTGGCACTCTGAAACAGCAACGGTGTATTATTTATTTATTTATTTATTGGATGATTTATATAGCGCCGCTTTTGTGAGATATCACCTCAGGGGCGCTTAACAGTTAATGCAGATATTAAAAAAAATATATAAATATTACAAATTGAAATTGAAATTAAGTTAAATAAAATGAAGTACAGAAACAGGTGACACGAAGATGGAGAATCTGCTGCAAGAATCCTATGTGGTGAGGAAACTGGACCAGCTGCTGCAGCAAGAAAGTGCACCGCGTCCACCAGCAGTGCCAGCACGAGGTTCGTCATCCATCCAAGTATGTGTCTGCTGCTAATAGAGCGCTGACACAATGTCCTCTCATGGATTCCAGACCTTGGCAGCACCGCTGTGACATTCGACGAAGGTAGAGGATGGAGACTCTGCAGCAAGAATCCTTGGTGGTGAGGAAACTGGACCAGCTGCTGCAGCGAAAGAGTACACCGTGCCCACCAACAGTGCCAGCACGAGGTTCGTCATCCGTCCAGGTATGTGTTTGTTGCTAATAGAGCGCTGACACAATGTCCTCTCATGGATTCCAGACCTTGGCAGCACCGCTGTGACATTCGACGAAGGTAGAGGATGGAGACTCTGCAGCAAGAATCCTTGGTGGTGAGGAAACTGGACCAGCTGCTGCAGCGAAAGAGTACACCGTGCCCACCAACAGTGCAAGCACGAGGTTCGTCATCCGTCCAGGTATGTGTCTGCTGCTAATAGAGCGCTGACACAATATCCTCACATAGATAACAAACCTTAGCCGCACATCTGTGACGTTCGGCAAGTCCATCTCCTTGTACACTTGTTCCTGGTGATTATGTTAGTGGTGCATTGTCATAATAAATTACCCTGGATATTCCAAGAATTCCATTGAAAACATCTGGCGTACCTACAGTTACCGATTCTCGTCCTAAGTTCAACTTCATCGAATTTAGAATATTTTTTAGCACAATTTTCGATTATTCATTTTTAACACACTGCACTCTAATCACATTACTATAAAGTTCTGATTACTAATTGGTAAGTTAATTTTAAATGTTGATTGACTGATTTTTAAAATAGTTTCAAAGGGATGTTGCCTCGTTTCCCTTGAAAATACTAAAAAAAACACAAAGCGGTTGGAAGACGGCATGACGCGTCCAGCTGCCACAAAGGGCGCTAACTATGTCTCTGTTTAAAAATATTAGGGACGACTAGTAATTTTACAATTGCGTTTTGTACAACTTGGACTTGTTTCAGATTGGTTATACTAGTATTCCCCCATATAAATGGAATATTGTTTATAGGGAGATTGGGAACTTCTTGAAGAAATTGGAGGGAAGATGACAGAGAATTATAGAGATGAAAACTTTTAATTAGGAGAGGAAAACATTTTTTTTCTCTCAATCTTTTGTTAGAATTCAAATTAACACTTAACCGATTAAGACTTTGTTTAATAGGATGGTGTGATAACGATAAAGCCTTGAAAATATATTTATTGGCAAGGAATTGCCTTCTGAAATAAAATGGAGGCTCCCCACATTCCACCTGAAGCGCATTAATTGAAGAAGACTTCATAGCTCCAATAATCATTCTGAGGGCTTTTGATTGAATTCTTTCCATTTTCTTATCTAAATATTTAGGGAGGGGGTCAAAAAGGAATGTGCCATAATCCAAGTGGCTCCGAACTAGAGAATTATACATTAATTTAAGAGTGGTAGGATGAGATCCCCACCATACTCTGGAAACTGCTCGCATCATATTAAGTCCCTTTTTACACTTTGTAGAAATTATCTGAATGTGTGGAAGCCAGGATAATTTATGGTTCAAAAGAAGACCAAGGAATTTGATTTGATTAGCGGTTTGTAGAGGCACATTATCAAAAGAGATTGAGAAGTGGGGAATTTTTCTTTTGCTCGTGAAAGCCACGACCCTTGTTTTAGATGCCACCAGATTCATCCCATTTATTGACAAACAGCTTTTAATATATTGTAAAGCCAAATTCATTTCCTTAGCTGCAAGAATAATATTTTTATGTAACAAATATATAAGGATATCATCCGCAAAGTAAAGTCGCTTGATAGAAAAAGGAATTACTGAGTCTAGGTCTTTTATATAAATATTAAACAACAGAGGACTGATAACAAAACCCTAGGGTAAACCTCTCCATAGTTTGCGCCTTAAGCATTTAGAGGTAGACTCAATAATAATAGACCTATCTGTGAGCAAATTAATAATAAATTGGACTAATTTCGGGAGGATTTGTTTTTTAATTAGCTTTTCTTTCAAAACATTCAGTAAAACATCATCGTAAGCTGATGAAAGGTCAAGGAATGTGGCCAATGTATAAGAATTTAAGGATTGAGAAACTCGGATATCAGTTGTGAACAAACTTAAATTATCCATTGTAGATTTCTTTTTCCGAAAACCATACTGATTTGGTGAGATAATATCTTGACTTTCAACAAACCACTCTAGTCTGTTTTTTATCAAACGCTCCGCTACTTTCATCAAACATGATGAAAGAGCAATAGGCCGATAAGACAAAATTTTAGATGGATTTTTTCCAGGTTTTAAAATGGGAATGATTTTTTGAGTTTTTCAATCATCCGGAATTAGTCCTGTTTCAAACATAATAAGAGGTAAGAAATATTCAACCACCATATCAGAAAATGATTTAATGAAACTATAAAATATTCCATCGGGACCCGGAGCAGAGTCAAAAAGGGCTCTTATCACTCTTTTCATCTCATCAATGGAGAAAGGAGCATCTAGCCAGTTAGAGTGAGATGGATACGGCTTAATAGAAGGCATTTCTTCACATCCGGCAACTGATGGGGGGGCTATTTTATCCGCAAATCCTATAAGAATTTCTTCTGATATATGTTTGATTCTCGGCGGAGAATACGATGATCCGAATTTTTTTTAACTAGACCAAACTGAAGACTGGGGAGTTTCCGGAGACAGGTTCTCACAGAACTTCCGCCATCCAGCGCGCTTCTTATTTTTCAAAATTCGTTTGGTTTCTGCCTGGACTTTTTTAACTGATAAAAATTTTTCTAGTGACATACACTTACGAAAAGAGGAAATTGCTTTTTTTCGAGAGTTGACGGAGCGAGTGCATTCTTCGTCCCACCACGGAGTAGAGTGTTTTATTTTAATGTTCGCATTACGTTTCGGGATGGATTTTTCTGCTGCATTTATAACCATAGAAGGAATGCTCTCACATTGCATTATGATGTCTCCCGGGGACGATTTTGTTAAATTAATAAGGTTATCTAGTTCAGAAGAGAAAGTGCTTCAATTCGCATCTTTCGTTCTAAATTTGAGATTATTTTTAACTGGGGGGGAATAAGTGTTGAATTGATGGTGGAAGCGGATTGTAATTGGGAAATGATCACTAGAAAGGGGATCGTTTAGGATGTCCCAAGAACATTTAGATGCTAACGAATACGAACAAAGAGATGTATCAACAGCACTTTTCCGTTGATGAGGGGGGGTGAATCTGGTTGGAAATCCGTCATTTAAAAAACATAGGTTATCTGTATCAATAAAATCTAAAAGATTGTGGCCAGAACGATTTGTTATTTCGCTACCCCAAGAAGGGGAATGTGCATTAAAATCTCCAAGGATCATATAAGGGGAACAAATCTGGGTTAAGATTGGTGCCCATTCATTTTCAATGAAAGTCGTAGAGGGAGGAATATATATTGACAATATTGTGATATCAGATAAGACAGCTGCTATTATCTGGATATCGTCGGAGGGAGTATGAATATTAATTTGTTTAAACGGGATAGAATTATGGATTATCAGAGCCGTGCCGCCTTTACCATCTGGTCTGTCGTGTCTGAGACAATAATAACCTGGAATTCTTAAGTGAAAGGAGGGTTTTGACCACGTTTCAGAAATGGCGGCTACTGAAATGTCGTGTTCGTCGAGTAATTGAATTAGGTCAGATTTGTTAGCGAAGAGGCCTCTACTGTTCCACTGAAGAATTTTTTTCAGTTTCGAAGCCATTGGGGAGGCAAGATAATAAAGATTTAATTTAATCGGCAGCGTTGGACGGTACAGTATTGTTGTTTGTAAGGATAGTAATTAAAAGGGTAATTAAAGTTTGTATAAAATAATTATTATTCATTATTTCGAGGAGAGCAGGAGGGGAAGTATTACCATTAATGGCACACCCATTGGGCATCTGGGATTTGGCATTCCCATTCGGGCTGGCCAAAATATTATTCAATTGTTTTTTATCAAGGAAAGGTGTATATTTTGGGTTGGGTTTGACTGGCTTGAGAATGGTTTCTCTGTGAGAAGATGACGTTGAATTTAAAAAGGTGGTTGTTTGGAAAGGAGCTGAGGATGATGTCATCTCTGCGAATATTTTTTTCGCAGGACAGATTAACTTTGAGGCCTGGAAGTACGAAATGTTGTCGGTAGCCATTTTATGTTTTATGTTCTTCTGTCTTGTTAATTCCGGACAGGCTAGACTGACCGCGGTATGTGCACCCGAACAGTTAATGCAAATGGGATCATTGGAAGATTTCGGACATTGATCAAATGGGTGACCTTCTCCGCAATAGTAACAACGTGGGGGGGAGCGGCATACGGATTTCGAATGTCCAAACCGGCAGCAATTGAAACATTGAATTGTTGGAAATTTATAAACTTCGACGGGAAGCGAGGTATAATAAATTAACACACGAGAGGGTAGGGATTGTCCCTCAAATGTAACAACAACAGACTGGGAAGGTTTCCAGATCGTGTTTCCATCAGTGGAATCCTTTTAGTTCAGTCGACGTGCTTTTAATACTTTCGGGGTTCCGTGGGAATTATTCAAAGCATCAACAATACCAACTTTTGGGATATCCGCGGGAATTCCTCGCACAAGACCCATTTTTGAAAGGTTAAATGTAGGGATGAACGATTTATATTTATGATTTGAGAGTGAGTCAATTTTTTTTTACAAATCCATTTGCGGAAGCGGCAGTGTTAAACTTGATAGATAACTTATATCGCCCTTCCGGTTTAATTGAACCGTTAACAATACCAAGGTTATTATTTTTTGAGTCAAATACGAATTTTCCAAAATCCAAAGGATGGGTAGGTTTTCCCTGTTCAGTTCTCTGAACACTAACGATAAATGGACCGGAAGCTGAAGCAGGATAAAGTAAGTCAGTAATTTTTGCATTATCGCTAGTTAAAGTACTTGGCTGGATGTTACTATTAGTGTTAAGGTCATTAGAGGTCGGGGTTTGTTGAATCGGCGGTATAGATTTAACTTTCGATGGAATGTTAAGGCTAAGCGATGGTCGTCGTTTACGAGATGGGACCGCAATAGAAACCTGGCTTGTATTAGATTCCGAATCAGAAAAATCCAATATCGACACTTGGTCGGGAGGCCTATCTTCGTTTTCCTCCATTATATAAAAAAACTTAACTTTTAAAAATTAAACTGAACAAAATAATACGCAGTCTATTTCATTGACTGTACAAACAAAAACGGATTAGCCGTTAGCAGGAATGCAAACAAATAGGTATACGATAAACAAAATTAAATAAAATGTAACAATAATCTCTTATCTGAATGCGGCACAGGAACGGGCGAACGGCACTAAGCAATAGGTACACACAACAACCACTGTTGACCGCGGCTCGAATCGGATTGCTTCAATGTAGTTGATGAACCATTTTATTGGTGGACCGGTTATGCCGATATTTTTGAGTTTTTGTTGTAGTAATTTATGTGAATGGTGTCGAAAGCTTTTGCTGCAATACTTACAAGTATTGTACTGGTATACAGAACGTACAAAGGGGTGTAGCTTATAGGTAGTTCCTATTTATTACAGCCAACCCAATTCACGAGAAATAGTTATATGTATTTCAATACAACTGGGATTTAAAACACAGATGGAAAACTGAGAATATCGGAATCGATTCAGCGATAATTTCAGATTGGAGGACATTGTGCATCATCGCGCCATACGATACAGCAAATGGCGTAGTCGACTGCTGGAGCAGTGGCCAGTTCAATTGGTAGCCAGCAAGAATTGGCCAGCCTATAGGCTTCAGCATCAATGGCTAATTCAGTTGGTAGCCAGGAAGAATTGGCCGGTCTCTAGGTTGTCAGCATCAATGGCTAATTCAGTCGGTATCCAGGAAAAATTGGCCAGCCTCTAGGTTTTCAGCATCAATGGCTAATTCAGTTGGTAGCCAGGAAGAATTGGCCAGTTTCTGGGTTTTCAGCATCAATGGCTAATTGAGTCGGTAGCTAGGAAGACTTGGCCAGCCTCTTGGTTTTCAGCATCAATGGCTAATTCAGTTGCTAGCCAGGAAGAATTGGCCGGCCTCTAGGTTGTCAGCATCAATGCAGCAGGGGTTGGCTAGCCTACCTACTAGGTATTTGTCAAAGGTTGTCAGCATCTGTGGCTGGTTCAGTCGGTAGCCAGGAGGAATTCGTCAGCATCAATGCAGCAGGGATTGGTCAGCCTCTAGGTGATCGGCGGCAGTGGGAAGTTCAGTCGGTAGCCAGCAGGAATTCATCAGCCTCTAGGTTGTCAGCATCTGTGGCTGGTTCAGTCGGTAGCCAGGAGGAATTCATCAGCCTCTAGGTTGTCAGCATCAATGCAGCAGGGATTGATTTTTTGATTTTTTTGTTTTTGTGGATTTTTTCGTAATCCTCTAACTAGCTAGGGCTAATAGCAATACCCTTTCATGTTTCTAGCTGACTAGTACTGCGGCTCATTTGGCCTTATTACTATCACCATCTGATGGTTGTATTTACTTGACTGATTTTATGTTACATTAATGAGTTTTATGAGGAAAAATTCTTAATGGGATTGGCCAGCCTCTAGGTGATCAACGGCAGTGGGAAGTTCAGTCGGTAGCCAGCAGGATTTCAGGGCGGCAGGGTCATTTGATTATAAGAACCGGCACACGGAGATGACATGATGATGACAGATGCGTCTGGCTCAGCTGATAGAGTGCCGGCCGTAAACAGCTAGTTGCAAATAGTTGTAATGTTTAAAATGATTGCCTGGTAACAAATTGATAGATTTTTCAACTGGTTATGATTTGGAAAAGGGGTCATCAAACTTGCAGGTGTTCAACTTTAGTCGCTGTATTAAAATAGTATTAAAATTAAATGCAATAAAATCATGTGTTCATGTTCGATACAGTATTAATATATGTAAAATAACATGACATGAAGAAATGTACAAAGCAAAGACAAATGAACAAATGTTAATCATAGTGTTATTTTAGGAAAGGATAAAATAACATAATTGAGACATATTATAAAATGGTATCATATATTAAAACTCAACTTAGCTTTTGGAAAATATATGTTTAGAACTCGATTTATTTTCACAAATTTTTGGTTGTATCTGGTAATATCCTAAAGTACTCGCTTTCCCTTTGAAAATACGTTTTGGTATGGTAAAACGGCCCACAAATTTAACAGATTTTCAAAACAATGACAGTTTTAAACAATCATGATGGAATGTATGTATATACGAGGGTATGAGTACCACACCAGGTAACAATTTACTCAATAACCAACACATATGTCAAAGGTCACCCCCAAGTGATTCGCAATGTTTGGTGACTTCGTTGAGGTGCCCGGGTTTATGGAGTGAGATTTGTCTAGGTTTTGGCGGCGGATGTGTTTGCCCACCAAAGGGGTGTCGGGCTGAATCGGGAGAGACGGGTTGTGGGGTACTTTTTGAATTTCCAGCCGGAGTCTCTCAACCATTGACTCTCACCGCAGTGGCAGGGATCAGTTTATACGTCCGTCACTCTAGGACACATTGACACCCTGTTTCTTTTTAACATTTTTCCTTTCCAGAGCTTCCTCTCATGTCTTTCGCCACATCCTCTAAAATACCCTCCCCAGATCATTCCCCAATATGACAGATCTTGATAGATTTTTTTCCTCACGGCCTCCTATTCCTGTGTTGAGCTTATGTAAAGAAAGGAGCAAAGCGAAAGTAAAAACCAAAAGAAACTGTGCGCACTTTAATGCTGTATACATATATAGATATGATAAAAACGCGAGCTAAGTCACATATTGGGGAAAAGAAACGAAGCAGCGGCAGGTGACGTTTCGCGCCATTTGCGATTGCTTCTTTCTTTCCTATAAGTTGTGGTTCAGCTCGGCAGTTCGGCTCACATGATTAAACGCACCCATCAACTTTATACACCCTAGTAAACCATTTTTTTTACCCGCAGCTGTTGCAATTGTTGCTGCAACATAAGTCTTCTCTGAAAAAATATATTTATCTTTTTTACTTTTAGAAATACCTCCCGAAGTTTGTACACTTTGTTTGGAAGTTTGTTTGGACACCCTGTATGTAAAAGTATACTTTATATAATACACGGTGTTCGGAAACTCGTATTATATACGGGAAACTGGTGAATCTATATCACATTCCAAGTTAGTTTTGTAGTATAACTCTTTAAATTTCACTTTTCGTTTTCATGTTAATCGATTTCGAATTAGGAACATTGTATGTCAATTTTGAAAAAAATCGGTCGCGACGTTATTTCTATACTCTTTTTAAGTGCTTTTAAGCATAGAACTAGTTAAAATTAAAATTTAATCTTTTGGTTGCTGAAAAGTAAAAAAAAAATAATTAATCTAAACGCTCTGATCTAAACAAAAATTTTTCGGGTTATACAGAAAACGAAATAGCAAATTGAAAAAGTTATTCCACAAAATCTATTCGAAATGTGAAGTAGATTTACCAGCTTGCACTACTAGTTTCCCGACACCGTGTATATTATCATATTATAATATATATATGTTTCCCATTTGAGGTAAGTTGTGAGGCCGAAGGGAGTGCGACCTTTGAGGGATTTGCAATTTCAAACCGAGTTAAATTTTGCCACTTCACAAGGCACATTTCCAAAATGTACAACGTAATTAGAAACGAGCTGAGTATGTTAAAAAATTTGACTGTTATTAGTTTTCCAGTAGGTATCCAAAATGGCGAGATTTACAGCAATGGGTAAACTAAATTCAAAGACTTATTAAACAACTACAAACGTAATTCAACATACAAATTAACATAATTCAATATATTTAAATTAACTACAAACGTAATTTAATGTACACAACTTTAGAGAATCAGTTTAAGAAAATATATAACATTAGCCAAAATTTAAAAAAATAATAATTTCCAGATATTATAGATTAAATAAACGTATATTAAGGATACAATATTTCACCATCCAATTTCAGGGATTTAATTTATTTTTGAATTGTTCGTATTTTAAAGTTTTGCTTACATTAATTTTGTTTTTAGACAATAAGGTAGTGTACCATCTCATACCTAAATATAAGTGGTGGTGCCGAGGCTGAGCCGTGGTCGTTCTTAGCATTGAGATGGCTACTAAGCCATCTGGTTTGAATCTATTGCTTATGCTCTCTAAGGAGTAAACATTATTGATGAAGAATTCTTTATAAATTTGATATAGTTGGTACATTAAATACCTTAAATGTCTCTTAATTTGTATGGTTTCGTAAGGATAATATTAATAATTCTTCTTTGAATTATTATCATGGAATGTAAGGTAGCCTTAAAGGCCCCTCCCCAGTCCCCACCCAATCACAATTCTCATTCATTCTACAGTGACATTCATATTTATTTATTATTTATTAACGCCCTATTGGGCTTTTACATAGTAAATTTACAGTATATATAGGCCAGCGTAACATGTACATGGATAGCTAAATATAATTTATTCATAAGGTATTTAGAAAATAAATGTATGTAATATACTGATATGTATTATAAAACAAATGTTTAAAAAAAGAAGAAAAATAATGTCTGTTGTATCTATAGAGAAAAAATATAATTTATTCATAAGGAAATTAGAAAGTAAATTTATGTAATATACTGATATGTATTATAAAACAAATGTTTAAAAAAGAAGAAAAATAATGTCTTTTGTATCTAGAGAGAAAAAAATTATTATTTATTCATAGGGTAATTACAAAATAAATTTAAGTAATATACTGATATGTATTGTAAAACAAATGTTTAAAAAAAGAAGAAAAATAATATCTGTTTTATCAATATAGAAGAAAATTAATAAGTGATGGCAAAATACCAACGCCGTAATTAATATTGAATTTAAATAATAGTACTTGAAATGGTAAAATAAATCAATGTATGAAGACAAGACTTTTTTTAAAGCTAATAAATAATACAAGTTAATAACTATCAAATAGTTCTGAAATTACTTGCTTATTGATTTATTTCAAAGAAAATTTACGTTGGATGATACATTTTTAATGTTACAATGGAATAGATACGTCAAAAAAAAAGAGAAAAGGAAAAATTATAAGTTTTTTCTGTGTTGAGTGATAATAGATTGTTATCGAACCATTTTTAGATAACCTCCATGTCTTGATTGGCTGCATTGTTAATCTATTAATGTTTTTTTTCCGATAGTTATTTCGTGTCGTCAGCAAAAGATAAGAGTTTAAGCGATAGAGTTTAAAAATTTAATTAACGCAAATTTCAAATAAAATTGGTCTAATGACAATCAGACCAATTCAAATCAAATGAATTCCGAATTCAAAAATTACATCTTCCTTTATTGTTTATTTTACGTTTTGACGTCTATAAATTAGATAGCTTTGTAACCTTGCCAATAATGCCGGTATCATTTAATTTATTAATTCGTTATGTATGTGAAATACTGTCAAATGACTTACTTAAATCTATGAAAATGCCAAGGCATTTTTATTAATCCAATGCATGGTATATAGTTGAACTTAGATCATCAATGGCATAATAAGAATCTATTTTTTTCTAAAAATCCTAATCTGATAGAAGTAAGTTTTTTTTTATTATTTTCAATTAAGTACACGAGTTATATTTTTACAATCTTATCTATAAAGATTTTACAATGTTTGAGACACGAGATAAAGGTGGAGGATTTAATATTTCTTCAAAGATGAAAAAACGAGTTACGATAGATTTGTTATAAACTGATTGTAATATTCCACTGTTCAAATTAACATTTATATCTGGCTGTACCCCGCCATGCGTTGCTGTGCCTCAGTCTGGGCAGATATAAAAATAATAGCGCGTATTGCTTTTACATCCAACAGAAATAAACTGTTTTTACCTGTCATAGGTGACACGTATTAAAATGCAAGATTATGAAGAACTTTCGGAGATTTAAGATTTTAAGCAAATGAACATTCACATTTTTATTTATATTTATAGATAAATAAATGTGTGTGGTTAAGTTTTGTAGGAAGTTGGCTAAATATTTTGTTTTCTGTTGTTTTAATCAAAGAGGTTAATTTGTATCTATTTAAAAAAAAATGATATGTCTTGATATTTTTTGGAGGGGTTATTTTTTTTGTCAGGCAATATAATTCTCCTTTCTTTCTAATAGATAGGATAGAGCCATGTGAGATCCGTGGTTTGATTTTTTGAATTTGCTTTAATTCATATAGTTTTAATATCAGTTGATGTTGAGATATAATTACAGAGAATATTATCAAAAATACTTGCGCAAGTTTCAGCGTATGAAGATTTTAATACGGGAGGCCAGGTTTATTATTTTTTTACTTAATTTATTATGGTTTAGTGATTTTTTTGTAAGTATTGCTTTCTGAATTGGTGTCAATCTTAAAATCAAGTTGTGGTTTACAGATCCATCGGACGGTCGGTAATATTATATTTAATATAATTTTATGTGATTTGTCGATATCTTTTGTGTTACACCATGTGTGATCAAAACACGATGGACGTTGGCCTCTCATTTCTCCTGTACAATGTTTTACACAATTTAAAATTAATACGTTAATGATAAAATAAAGCTTAGAATTCATCCATAAAAGTATATTCGTAAGATCCGTGTACTCGGTAAATCGAGATAATATTAAAAAATGTATATTTTATTTATATGTAGATTTATAACAGTTTATTTAATAAACAATAACAATTTAAAATAAAGAAACTGAAGAATTTACAAAATAAGTATTTACTCAATAAAGAAAATGCACATATAATTTATATTTAAATTTTCAATATTTCACTGAAACTTTCACACTGCGCAATTTAAAAATATTCACTTTTATTAGAAAATGGATGTTCGGCTAAATTGCGGAACAGTAAAACAGCCTTCTCTTATTTGTAGAAACAGTGGAAATATGTAAAAAAAAAGTAAATTTGAGTAAATTAAAATTTAAGTAAAAGGTCACTCTAGACTTGAACGCAAAAAGGCCAAGGCCCTATTTTCGACAAAGTCATTCACTCGTTGTTCGAACGGAATGACTTTTGACGTTTGGCAAAAGGGAAGGAAGTAGAGAGGAGAAAGGATTCAACAATATTTTCGAAGATGGAGAATACGGAGAAATAGAAAAGGATAGTACTTTGCCAAAACTACCCGAGGCCATAGCATATGTAGATGACATGGAAGTTCATCTAAATATGCTTTTTTTAATCGACAGGTAGCCAGATCACATATATATCGCAAGAATTTTATGTAAGTCGTGAAACCAGCGCGTTATCCTGTTATGCCGGTAACTGCTATACAAATTTAAGGAGCTATAGGACGCAAAAGTCAGAAGGTGTTTAAATTTGTTTTAGTACCACTACAATTTGGAGACTTAAAGATAAATACACCTTGTCTAATAATACCGAAACTAATTAGATCAATCATACTAGGTATAAACTGGTTAGACGAATACGCGGTGGAGTTTAAATGTGGCCAAAATAGAAAGTTGAAAATTCTAACAGGAAGCGGGCAGATAGACATAGAATTAGTTGATTCGTCGGTAGTACGTATGACACCAAGTGAAGAGATTTGTGACAAAGATTTATTTTTCCCAACAAGAGAAGTAAATATCATCGAAAGTAGCTCTGGAGTAAGCCATACGACAGATCTAAGGCACAGGATAGAAAAGTTTGTATCCGGATTAAATTTAGACACAAAAGGAAAGGAAGGGTGAGCCAAAATGTAAAACAAACATCGTAATGTATTTGTTGACAGGCCAGGATTAACAAGTTTATATACTCACGAGATAAAAATGATAGATGAGTCACCGTTCGTAATACGATCATACCCAGTGCCATTTGCCTATAGAGATAAAATTGACGAAAAGATTAGTGAGTTAGAATCATTAGTCATAATCAGTCGTGAGGCAACCCAATTTTCTAGCCCGCTGACATTTACATTGAAGAAAGACGGGACAGTTAGAATCCTATTAGATGCCCTAGAATTAAAAGTGGAAAAGCCGCAACTAACTGAAATTTATTTATTGTTTTTTATATTATTTTATTTTATATATATATATATATATATATATAAATGGGGTATTTCCACGTTTTTTTTTATTGCTTAAAAAAATTAAGCAAAAAATTACGATGATTACGGAATTTTTATTTTATTTTTATGTTGACGAATAAATTTTCTAGAGCGAGTCTAAAATCCCATTTTTGAAATACTGCCAAAACGAAATTTTGGGGCGGGGCTATCGTGTGACGTCATAAGCGTATTGCTATTTTCTAGCCGGCTTCTGACAGTACGTGATAGTGGTACTCAGTGGTACTTATTGTCTGTTTACGAGTGATTTGCTTGAGTTTTTGTCGTTATATTTTTTAGAATGTCTCCTCATTTGAAATACAAATGTTGTATGGTTCCTATGTGTACAAATTCGACATATAAAACTCCAAATAAAGTGTTTTTGTGCTTTCCGAAGAACATCGAAACTAGAAAAAAATGGTGTCATGCCATGAAAAGAGACCCGGTTAAAAACAAAACCATTTCTCTCAAAAGCAAGCTTCATTGTTGCGAAGATCATTTTAATGTAAGTTTCTGTTTTATTAATACTAAGAAAATGATTTAATTCAATAAAAACGCTATTAATATATAACAATTGATTTTAAAATATGACGTTTAAGTTGATTTCTTTATATTATTTTAGCTTGAGGAAGACGTCGAAAATTACATGAGGTTTAAATTAATGGGTGGTAGAGTGTATTTAAAAAAGACTGTCATTCCACACAAATTTGACTGTCAAAAAAAAACCCTTACCATATCGCCCAAACACACCTGACTCTTTAGGTGACAACGTGGAGGAAGTCAATTTTAAATTCCAGATGCGCCAATGCAACCTGATGGCGCTTGAAAGGAGTCCTAGGCTATGTCTAGGAATCCCCAAACAAATGTACCATGTTATTTCCATATTAGCAAAGAAAATTCCTTGTGAGGTAACTGATATTTTAATTACGTTAAAAAAAGTTCGCCTCAACGATAAATTTGCCATACTCGCAATACAGTTTGGTATTTCAGTTACATCAATGAGTAGAATTTTTACTAAAACTATTTTATTAATGGACAATATTTTGAAAAGTCTTATTGTATGGCCGTCTCCTAGTAAAATAAGACTTCACTTACCCATAAGCTTCAGAGCGAGATACTCCAAGGTGCAGACCATTATTGACTGCTTAGAAATTCAAATCAATAAGCCTATTAACCCGATACACCAATCTTTAACCTGGTCGGAATATAAAAGTTGCAACACTCTTAAATATCTGGTGTCATGCACCCCAAACGGAGTGATTAGTTTTATTTCTTCAGGTTATGGTGGACGTGCTTCGGACACTATTATTGTTGAAGATTGCGGATATCTTGACATCTTGAAGCCGGGTACGTGCATCATGGCAGACAGGGGATTTAAAAACATTACTAATTTGCTTCACACTCGGCAATGTGAGTCAGTTCGTCCTCCCAGTGTATATGCTAATGTCGTTTGCACTTTAGAGGAAGTAATCCAAGCAAAAAGGATTGCTGCCCTGCGAATTCACGTAGAACGGGTTATCAGTAGGATACGTGAATTTGGGATGTGCAAGATGCATGCATCCATACACCATAACCATGTTCCTATCATGAATCAAATTGTTAGACTAGTTTGTAGTCTCATTAATCTTCAAGACAGCGTTATTAAAGTATAGCCTATCTAAATCTATATTATATTAGAAATATCTAAATCTTATCATTTTGTTGTGCATGTTATGTAATATTATTCTTTTTGCTTAGAATCGACCATCATAAGACTTTTTCTGTGGGTCAAAATATTATATGTAATGTAATAATGTTATTGTATAAATAAATCTGTATCTGTATATAAAAAAAACCTTCGGAAACGCTTTTTGTCAGCACCTACATATGTAAAAATAATATTTGTAATGTTAGTATGTTTTAATGTAATTAAAATTAAATAAATATACACATATTGTTTTATTGTTAAAATGGACAAGATTTTCAAAGCATATTATAACAATACTTAACAGTTCTCGATTTTTATTATTTTAATGCGTTGCGTTAGATATTTATGTAATATGTATTATGAAAAATTCTAAAGAGAGGTCAAGAAGGCAATTAAAGATCAATTATTATTCATTTGTTTTACACGCATTTATTTAATATTTTAATTTAGAAAAGACAGCATTACACCAAAATTGTGTAGATTTAATAATAAGTTCCTTACATAGGTCTTCATCATACCTGACATGACACTGAGTAACTTTTTTTGACGTTTCAAAGTCTGGATTGGCCACACAATACAGTGCAGCTGTCTTCTGGGCAAAATACATTTGCAATTGTATTTGTGCCATTACTTTCGGAGTGGGTTCTCCGGTAGCCGTTAAATAATTCATCATCGTCGAGTCTTTCATAGGACATTTGACTTCTACGATGAAATCTCCTCCCAAGGCATCTGGTGAAGCGCCAAAAATTGAGAGTTTGTTTGATAAAATTAACCCACACTTTTTTAATTTCATTTTCCCTGTAGCCTCGACTACTTTTAATACTTTGGGTTCTAGAGTTTTACCTCGGTCCATGGCTTTGGTCCCATATAATTTAGCACCTAGTATTTTCTCTACTAGTGACCCGTCTGTCGTTTTACAGTGTGCCGCCTCATACAAATTTGAGGCGGTCACTCGAGCATATCGAAGGTTGTGCCATAACGGACAGTCTGCCTGATCCACTGTCTCATGAAATGCCCCCTGACAGGCTTTTGCCATCATTGAGGATTGACAAAAGTCAATAAATTACTCTGGGAGAGATCCTACATTATTATTGAAAAAATTGCAAATCATGTTGTGAATTGAAAGGTTTTCAATCGGTGTTGAGTCAACATAGAATTTGACTATTTCTGATTTACATGAGATACTCTTTTCAATCAACTCGTTGAAGAAAGTACCATCATTTTTGGGATAATTTACATGTGGCACCGTTCCCATATATTCTGCCTTGATGAATTTAAGGCTTGTTCCTATGCCCGCCATCTTCGATTAGCACTCTGTTGAGGTCTTTGGAGGTTCTTCACTGCGCCTGTGGAGCCACGATAGGAATGCAAGCGCATGATTACAGCCACCTGGAATAATAAAAATATATACAAATTTATTTTTAAATGTCCAAACAAATATGAAAACAACCTACCAGCAATAGACCTACTGTTCATAGTTAATGGAACGTTGGTACTCGTAACAGGTAATTTTTCAGTCTGGGCACTTTATCATTGTATAATTATAAATTGATATCTTAAAAATTACAAAATATATTGAATAATGCTCATAAATCGTCTACATTACAATATTGTTTATGCAGTGGATAGTAACAAAGGGAGTGAAGCAAACAAACGTAGAAACACACGCGCAGAATGCCACACTTTACTCCATTTCATACATGACGAGCCTAGATATTGGGGAGATAGCTCTGTGGTTAGAGTATGGCTAAAAATTTTTTTATTTTTATTTTTTTATTGTTGATACATTTTTTTTACAATATTTCATATTTCAATTTAGTAATGTTGGCCTCACTGGGTTGTTTACCCGTGCTGAGGCCCCCATTTTATAATTTAAGAATTTATACATTTAAAAAAAATAAAAGAAAAACAACATTAAAATAAAGATAAATTTAAAATAAAAAATAAAGATTAAAAATTAAAATATAATTATAACACTAAAAGAAAAATATCAAAAGAGAATGTAAATCGGCATTTATAATGATATATGTGTTTGTGCGTGTTGCGTGTTTTATATATTTTTTTTTTGTGTTGCGTGTATATGTTTTATTCTTTTATGTTATAGTATTTTGGTAATATTGTCTTTTTGTTCTTTAATCCATTTTTTTATTTTGTGTTTGAATTTATTTTTATTTTCCTCAATTTTTGTTTCAAGTGGAAGACTGTTGAATGCTTTAATAGCGTGGTATTTATGGTGTCTTTGTCCAAAGGTAGTGTTTACCGTCGGAGTTTTTATGTTTTCCTTGTACGCTTGTCTGACCGGTCTATTAGTGATATTTTGTGTTTGTTGGGGTTTGTTTTTTTGGTCGAAAATGTAGTTTAGTAGTGTTTTAACATATAATTGGCGTATATCAAGTACGTCACAGCTTTTAAATATTTGGTCTGTGTCGGTTAGTTTATGTTTTTTGAGTATTACTTTTAATATCGTTTTCTGTGCGATTTCTATTTGAGCGATAGCTGCGTCTGTTGCTCCTCCCCAAGCAATTATTCCATATTCTATTATTGATTGGCATAGTGCATAATATATTGTTTTCAATTGTTTTATTTTATATATGTTTCTTATGTTTAGGAAAATGTGTATTGTTCTGAGGAGTCTATTTGTGATTTGTTTGATGTGATGTGTCCATCTAAGATTATGGTCAATTAGGATTCCTAGATACTTTATTTGTTCTGTTTTTTCTAGAGGGGGGCAATCGCAGATGTTGGTGTTTATGCATTCGTGTATTTTTATGGTGTTTGTATTGTTTTTTGGCTGTCCTGTGTTAGTTATGCTGTACGTTGTGAATTTTGTTTTCGATATGTTTAGTGTGAGTGTATTTGAGTCCAACCATTTTTTCACTTGCGTGATTCCTAGATTCGCTATGTTATAAACCTTATTCCAATCCTTAGATTTAAATAATAAAACTGTGTCGTCTGCGTAACTAATTATTTCTCCATCTATTTTCATGCTGCAAAGTTCATTTATGTAAATTATGAAAAGAACGGGCCCTAGTATGCTTCCTTGTGGAACTCCGTGTGTAATCGGCAGTGGTTTGCTAGTATAGTTATTAATTTTGACTTGTTGTGTTCTGTCGCTCATATAGCTTTTTAATAGTTGTAGTTCTTTGTCTTTGATACCCATATTTTCTAATTTTTTAAAAAGTGTTTTGTGGCATATTGAATCAAAGGCTTTAGCCAAATCTAAATATATCGCTATGCATTTAAACCCTTGATCTAAGTTGCTATGTATATAATCTATTGTACTTGCTAAAGCTTCTTTTGTGCTTCTTTTTTCTCTAAATCCATATTGTTTGTCCGAGATTAATTTGTTTTCTTCCAGGTATTTTATTATTTGGTTTTTTAATAGTCTTTCGAAAATCTTTGATAGAGAGTTTAACAAAGTAATTGGTCTATAGTTAGTTATTTCCATTTTATCTCCGGATTTATACATAGGGATTACCAGTCCTTTTTTAAGAGTATTAGGAAAGCAGGCATGTGTTATGCCAAGGTTGATTAGGTGTGTTATAGGTTTTAATATTTCATTTTTTATTATTTTAATGCAATCCGTTGTTATTTCATCTAATCCAGGAGCAATCTGGTTTTTTAATGTATTTATTATTTTGTTAATTTCCATTTCCGAACTTGTTTTTAATATAAATCTGTGTTGTGTTGGTTGGGTATCGATGTTTGATCTGTTTGTTTGTGTTAGTGTGTTTGTGCTGTGTTTTTTACGATTCGCTAAAACTTTCCCTATAGTTGCAAAAAAGTTATTTGCGTGGTTTGCCATCATTTCTATATTTGTTTTGGCATCTATTTTTTTCGAGTTAATATTTAGATGTTCGATAGTATTTTTTTGTTTGTATTTTTGTGTGTATGTAACTTCCTTTAATATTTTCCATATTTCCTTTGGGTAATTGTTTGCTTTTTTAAGTTTTTCTTTGTAGTACATCTCCTTAGCTACTCTAATAATTTTCGTGCATATGTTTCTATATCTTTTATAGTAATTAAGTTGTTCCATGTCATACGGTGTTTGTTTAATTTGTTTGTGAATTTTGTCTCGTTTACGAATACAGTTTAATATTCCTGTCAATAAGAAATATCTCTGTCCTGCCCGCAGAACTAAAATTCGTACAAAAATGTGCAAATTTATTTTGCATTTTCCACTTTATTGTGTTATCGTGTTTTACAGGTTGTAAAATTCATCAACTTATCATTTTATTATATGCATAAACGGTGGTTTTAATGGATCAATTATTTTTATTCTATGTGTAGAAAATAAGTAGTCTAATCATCGCAACATTCCTCTTTATAATGTTATAAACAAACAAATGTTTTCAATGCAAAATTCACAATTAAATGAAGCTTTTCATTTTTAGATATACATGCGGCAACGAAAAGTAACATCAGAGCAAAATTTAATTAACTGAATTTAATATAACTTATTGTAATCACAGAAAAAAATCTATTGATTTTCACACAATAGTAGTCTTCGCGTCTCTCAGCGAACACGTACGGTGTAAACCATAGTGCGAACAATAAAACTTGTAAAAGTAAAATAGATAAACGGGTAGCGCTCAAAGTAATCAAAAATGGTGCAGTGCAAAAAATGCAAAAAAATATTTCGCTAAAGACAGTAAATCAATCAAGTGCAACGTCTGTAGTGGAACATTCCATAAATTATGTACAAATTCAAACAACGCCAGTGTCGGTAAGGAATTTATTTGCGAAATCTGTGAAACATAACGAGCGATAAACGTGAACGCAGGTGATAACGCAGCCGTGAACATACGAGCCGAGGGCAGCGGGTCACAAAATTCAAACCAAGAAAATATCTCAGAAATGAAAAATATTCTGAATGAAATAAATCAAAAAATTAGCATTATGTACAGGGTGAAAAAAGATATGGAGACCCTCACACAGTCTACTGAATTTCTATCCAAAAAAATATGACGAGCTAATATCGCTACACTTGGAATTGGGTAAAAAACTAAAAGAAAACGAGAACAAACTTAATGAAGTTATAAACAAAAATACATACCTAGAAAAATGTAACAAAGCACTGGAATATAGGATTCAAGAGATTGAACAAGCAGAAAAAAACTGTAATATTGAATTTTTTGGTCTGGAAATGAAAAAAAATGAAAACATCGAAATACCCATCAAAAAAATTGCGGAAAAACTAAACACCAATTGCGACAACATTGAAAAAAATTGGAGACTTCTGAATAGAACAGACTCCAAGCCGGCTAATGTAATAGTGAAATTCTTACGTCAAAAATACCGATACGAGTGGTTACAAAAAAAGAAAAGCATACTGACAAATGGAAATATATAAATATACGAAAATGGAAATAATGGCCGAATTTACATCAATGAAAATTTCACTAAAGAAAAAAGACCTCCTGTACATAACAAAACAAAAAATGAAAACAAAATTTAAATGTATATGGGTTCAAAATGCAAAAATATTAATAAAAAGTGAAGGTGAAGGCAAAATCATACACATAAAAATTGAGAGTGATATAAACAGATATATTTATACAGCGCCCTTGAGGTGATTTTTCACAAAAACAAATTATTCAATTATTATTATTATTATTATTTAACTATAAAATAAAAACACCTTGTGACTCGGAACACTTATTTTATCAGTTATAAATTCAAGTTATGGAAGATTCAACACTATTTCAAACTCACAAATTTATCAAATGCTATAATTTGGATAACTGGATAAATGATTCAAAGATCAAAATGAGGTTTGTGGCTATTCACCTAAATATAAGATCACTAAAAAAGAATTTTAATTCATTTATTGCACAAATTAATGACGTTCTGCAGTTTATTGACGTAATCTTTCTAACGGAAATAAATACTTAAAAAGGAAACAATATCTATGTTCAATATTCCAAACTTCATCGCGATTGCAAATACTCGAGAAAAAAGAAGAGGAGGAGGACTTATCATGTACTTAAAAAACCATCATACTTTTAAAAAAACAAACATTTATTTTAAAAGCTGCGAGACGATCTGCGGAGAAATAACCACTGTTTGTCAAGATATCATAAACATACTTGCAGTATATCGTCCGCCGAGCAGCCAAAAGAATATATATCTGAAGGAACTAAAGCAAATATTACAAATGACTTCATCTGATTCAAATTAATTGTACTGTGGTGACATTAACTTGAACTTATTGGATACCAAAAATAGTGTAATTTTATTACAGAATATCAAAATCTACTCAGTGAAAATGGTTTAGAAAGTGTAATATTACATGTGACCCGGGATGAAATATTAAACGGTAAAAATGTTTATTCATGTATCGACCATATTGCAATACGTAACCGTTATAAAACTGTATTTTCATGTTTTGTAACTAACAAAATATCCGACCATTATATAACAGGAGTAGCAATCGGGAAAGAGGTACTTACAAAGGATTTAAATAAAAAAGGGAAATCATTGATAGTAAATTGGTATATTCTTAATTAAAACTAGTAAATTGGGGAAAACTATTACAAACTGAATGTCCCTCAGAACTGTACTTTACTTTGAAAAATATATTCGATAATATTTATTCGTCCTCGAAGAAAGAAATATCATTTGAAAATAATCTTAGGCACAGCAATCCGTGGGTTACTGAAGAAATTAATAACATGATTAAAAAAAGAGATAATCTTTACCGAAAATGTAAGAATAGCCCAAATAACCCGGTATTTCGCTTAGAATATACTCGATATAGAAACAAAACAAACAAACATATTAATATTACTAAAAATGCATTCCACAAAAATGTAATAAATAGCTTAAACGGAAACCCGAGGAAACTCTGGGACGAAATAAACAACCTAATAAGAAAACCTAAGCAAATTCTAGATAAAATAATCCTTCAACATATGGGAAATCAAGGAGACACAAAGTATTTATGCGATAAATTTGCTACAACATTCGTAAATGAAATAAAAGACATAAGACACAATTGTACTACAAAATTCTTAGATCGTAACATGTATACAACTCCTGCTATTATGTCAATGAGATTTAGACCTGTAACAGAAAAATATATAAAAAAAATAATTAATGATATGGATGTTAAAAAGTCAGAAGGCAACGACCAAATAAGAATTAAAGACCTGAAGTTAATTGCTGATAATATAATTCCAGTCCTTACTAAAATAATTTACCTTTGTGTAAATAAAAGCATCATGCCTGACGAACTTAAAACATCCATCATCAGACCTATATATAAATCAGGAAATCACAAATATTTCACAAACTATCGACCAATTGCGATTCTCTCGTGTATTGATAAAATTATTGAAAGAGCTATCTTTAACCAAATACATTTTTTTATAGAAAAAAAACAGAATCATAAATCCCATACAGTACGGATTTCAAAAAGAAAAAAGTACTACACAATTACTTTCTAATTTCACTGACCATATAAATTGTCATTTAAATGAAAAATATTACGTTGGTATAATTTTTATAGACTTTAAAAAGGCATTTGACACATTGGACCATCAAACATTACTAAAGGCAATGGAAGAATGTGGTATTAGAGGTCCTTTAAATAAAATGTTTAAAAATTATCATAGAAAAATTAGAGTTAAAATTGACGGAATTTTCAGTGATGAAATGTTAACAGACACTGGAGTAGCAATAGGGTCGATATCGGGACCTCCGTGTTATATAATGCAAGTAAACAGTTTACCTAACGTAATAAAACGTTGTAAATGTTACATGTTTGCAGATGATACTTGCATCATATGTGCTGACAGAAATCTACAGAAAATTTAGGAATTTTTACAAACAGACCTAAATAACATAATTAAAAGGTCCCACGACAATGGAATTATTATTAACGCAAAAAAAATAAAAATATGCTTATACACTCTCCATATGCAAGTTGTCAGGATAAAGAACTGCGTGTAAAAAGTCATTCATACGATTGTTTTCACACAAAAAACCAATCTCTGCCATGTAAATGCCCAAACATAGAAAAAGTTTACCAATATACATACCTTGGTCTTACAATAGATGTCAATTTTAACTGGTCAAATCACATTGAAAATGTATGTAATAGATTAAGATCCATATTAGGGAAATTTTATCACCTAAAAAACTTTGGTAATAAAAATATTTTATACTGTATATATAATGCATTAGCGGAATCAATTATACGATACGGAGTAAATAGTTACGGATTAACGTATAAAACGTACTTAAATAAAATAGAACAATTACAAATCCGTTTCCTAAAATTGATATCAGGCAAAAAAAAAAAAATTATGTGAAGGTGATTATAAAAAAAAGTTTTCTTTGTGTAATGTGCTCTCTATACATAGTAGGATAGATTACCAACTAACGGTAGATGAGTTCTGGAAAACAGAATTCAAAAAACCTGTAAACCATTACTACCCTACTAGGCATAGAGAAGCACAAATGTTCATTATTAAAATATCGCAAAATGTATACGGAGATAGAACAAAAAGACATAAAATTCCGGAATTATTTAACTCATTACCAGAAGATATTAAAAATGAGACATGTTATTCAAAAATAAAAACGAAAATTAGACCGTTCTACCTCCGCCAAACATAAAAAACTATTAATATTGTGGATCAAGATAGGAATCAAGTTCAAATTAAATATATTATTATAAGCTAATAAATAGAAAAAGTGAGAGATTTCTTACAATTAAACTGATTGATCAGTTTTTTAGGATCTAAGTAAGAGAAAATAATGTACAAATAAAAAAACTGAATAAACACATATAAAAAAAAGAAGTATTTCGTTCAATTTCGGTATAACCCGTTCATCCAGTACCTACATTCCCAGATTTTATTCAAACGGTGGGCGCTTTAAAGTGTGGATAAAATGATAATAATTAGTCCAACATGACAACTCAACACACTTCTAAAAAGTGTCATTAAAATTCATGAAAAAATTAACCTTTAAACCCAACCTACTTAACCTAGTTTTAGTTTCACACTTTTCACCACTTTATATTATTTTTTAAATGAGTGTTGAATTGTCACTGTGTTGAGTTACCCGGTTACCCATATTTTTCAATCCTTTTGATAGATCCTGCACAATCGCTCCTCAGAGAAAACCTTCACACTCCACTAAAACCCTGTGAAAGTTGCACCGGTAACCCTGACAAAAATAAAACGATACATGAACTTTGAACAGTTTTATCTGGATAATTCTTTTATCATAAAGAATTTAAAAGATAATTTTTTTTACAAATATAAGTGTCGATTTTAGGAATTTCGCACTCCATAGTTTTTGAACCACCATAACACACAGTGAGTTTACATTTCCAGTATTTTAAAAAATAACCGTTTTTCGTGCATTCTGTAGTTAGATAGGTAGTGAAATATTATATTAGAAGTGCGTTATTTATTATATTTTACAATACTCTAGCGTTAATAATGTATTATCTTTTCAATATCTCAAAGACACCGAACGATATCAAACACGATGACGAGATGTCGAGTTATTTTTCTTATGTAAATATTTCAATATTGCATCTGTTATAATAATTATTTACTGGTCAGCGCTCTTTTGAATTTGCGTTTTGCCCCAAACATTTAGACTTTTTTGAGAATTTTCCAATAAAACCAATATGTTTACCATTTTATCACCACTCTGGCTGATTTGTTAGCTTTTCGGAATAGCTCAAAATGGTCTCACAGAAATCGTTATGTTTCTCTCAACGAAGTTGGAAAGAAAAAAACACGAAGCAATAAAGCAAAAAATGAAATCAATGGTTCCGATCGCAATTCGAGAAGAATTTATGAAACTTTGTGATTTTTTTAATTCATTATTTTTAAATGAAAGGGCAGTAATGTTTATGATACATTTGTTTATAATAAAATAATAGATTTTTTTAAACTAGGTAATTTTAATTAATTGTTAAAACACTTGTAGACATAAAGCAAGGTGAGTAATTTTTTAAAGTTTTTTTAAGTTTGATTTAAAAGTGTATATGTTATTTGGAGACAGAGAGAGCTATAGACCTGAAGGGTTAAATTAGTTATGCATACATCTGGCTGCCCGTGAGCCTTTTCGTGACTTTTGATATGGCATCTAATTAACTCAGTTCAATCTAACATAACGCAAATAGAAATCCAAAATCTCATCTCATAAATTTAAAAGTTCTATACACCTCCTAAACTAATGGAATAACTGCACATGGGTGGCGGGTATGGGTACCGCCGTCCCGGGAACCATTTATTGTAAAACCAGCGCTTCTGACATAGGTCACCCCAAGTGGTTCGCTATGTTTGGTGACTTAGCAGGGGTGCCCGGGTTCATGCGGTGAGGTTTGTCTAGGTCTTGCCGGCGGATGCGTTTGTCCACCTGCTACGTAGCGTGCCGAACAAGCTGGAGTCTCTCGACCCATCGCCTTGTACCGCAGTGGGAGGAATGGATTCACACGTCCGTCACCTGAGGTGATGCTTTTTCGTCAGATCCTCCTGTGTGGAACTATTGTAAAAAAAGGTATTCCCAATATTCTGGTAAATCTAAAAACTAAACATATAATCTTCACGTTCATAGATAGCGTTAACCTGTCCGGGAGTATGGACGGAATTGAACGTCAACGTGCGCTTTCGCCAAAGGAGTATGGACGGCCATTCACGTCAAGCATCGCAAACTAAAATTTGGCGCCACTTTGCTGTAAATGTGCATCGTACTGCCATCTGTGGACCTATTCCTACAACTTTACACCATTTTAAAACACTTAACTTCATTATCGACAGAGATATAGGCAGTTATTCATTTTTGATGACGTCACACATACAAATTCGAACGTAAACAGAAATCTGCAACCGTTGATTTCGGCGCGCACGTGTTTTGATGATTTGCTCGCGGATTTTTAATAGTTTATTGGTATATCTAGGCAATACAGTTTAAATTTAATGTGTTTTGTGTTTTTAGTGAGATTATGAGTTCATAGCGAAGTGCATGGCATTGTGTCAACACATAATTTTTATAGTTTTGAAACTTCTAACCTTTCTTGTGACGTATCCTTGTGTAAAACAGTATGAAAATAACTTTTTTTGTGTTTTGTGAATTTTTAAGCATTCTGATCGACGTGTTTAACCTCTTTTCCTTGTTATTTGTATTTGTCAGCGAGAAATTATATTAATTTGTGGTGATTTTTCTAACGAAATCATACTATTAAAATCTTCAAAAACCTACTCAAGATGGATTTACGAGATGATGAAATAACTGATATTTTGATGAACAGTGACAGTGAAGACGAAAATATCGAAACCATCGATGACCTGACATTATTCTCCGATGATTCCTCTTCTGATGACGAGGAACCCGTTGCCGTAGAATCCCAACCAAGTGCTAAACGGAGACGAGAAGAAGCCAGGATATGGAATGATACAAATTTCATTCCAACACTGCACAACTTCGATGATTTTCAGTCCGGTATAAAAACGCACGTTAATTTGGAGGACAGTTATCTCGAAATGCAACTTTTCCAACTGTTTTTTACCAAAAACATTATGAACACAATTGTTTCTGAAACAATTGTGTTCATAATGTCGTTGTTTTGTGTGCAAGCACACATCAATAAGGAAACCTCAAAGAAAAGAGACAAGATACATGTGCTATGAGTGTGACGTTGCTCTTTGTGTACATCCGTGTTTCATGGATTTTCATACAAAAAACAGTATTAATTAAATACTAATTTATGTAGATAGTTTAAAATTTTCTCCATATATTTTCCAATAATAGTCCTAAGTGAAAATAATTGTGTTGCATACATTTTTTTAACGTTTTGTTCCTGTGCCAATGGTTTGTGACTCCTAAAAAACAATCCCGGTTTTTTTGCTATAAAATCTGAAAATGGTGAGTAAGATTTTTTTAGCCATTTTTGGGTCATTGATACTATCATTATGCATACATTTAATCAAAAAAATATTTTTTTTATTTAAAAAAAAAAAACTCACTCCCGGGAGCACGGCCAGTATCACGAAACTTACTCCGTTAATTACATTATTTTATTAAAATAAACTTTTTGCAAGTTATGCTTTAAAATATAAAGACGAATTATTTTAAAGCATAAATTGTATTTTAATAAAACAGTGTAATTGACGCCATCTACGAACGTGTAGATTAGAACGTACGTTACATTTGGTTTTATCAATTAACCAGAATAAAGGGAAACCATTAATCTTGTTATCACCCATTTGCGTTGTTTCATTGTAATGCGATATGATTATGAATAAATTATTTTGTCCGTATATAAACTCAATTCTTTCAAGAAAGGCATACAAATACAATATTGTATCGGTGGTGATTCAATCGGTTCAGTTCATTGAACAGAAATGATGCTTTCCACTTCTGGGTGAGATATTTAATAAATGCCTTTGAAACATGGGAATGATTTCTTTCTCAACGGCTTGTATCAATTTTCTCATAAAATTTTATTTTTTAATTGATAATTTTTTTTATTCAGAATGCGTACATTCAGAAATAATAATAATGTTCATTTCAGATGGACAGAGCGGTGTGTGCAATGCTCTGCCTGCCATACAAGTTTACATTTAAGTTAATACATAAAAAATCAATATAGAAATAAATAAAAAAGGAATAAATTGATGAACACATTAGCTGCTTCTGATAGGCTATCATTCCATCTGACAAAGTTTTCCTGTTGGTTGTACCATGTTCTCAATATATTAACAATTTGTGGTGGAACTTGTCGTTCGGTCAGTTTTTTCAACAACGTATTGTGACAAATCCTGTCGAAGGCTGTGCTTAAGTCTAGGTAGGATGCGTACACCGTTGTTTTTCTGGCTTTATATTATTCGATTGTTTGTTTCATACTATATATGGCCGTATCAGTAGAGAATCCAGCTTTGAAACCTGTTTGAGAGTCCTCTGTATTGAGCTTGTCTTCCGTTAAATTTAACTACTGACTTTTTCGAAGATTCTTGCAATTATTGTGGCAATAGATATGGGTCTGTAACAGATGATGACATGATCGGCCTCGGATCATGGCAGTGGAGAGAGACTCAAGCAGTATTGTTAAGTACTCCCCGCATGCTTTACATGTTCTATGACCAGTCCATCGTGACCTGCAGATTTACCTCCTGCCATGTTGCGTTTTGCTCACTAGATCATCTCAGGTAATATGAAGATGGACGGCTGTTGTTCTGGTTGATGCGTTGTTATTTCAATCAATTGTTGTTTATAGTAATTATTTAATTCCTGAGCTGCATAGAAAGCTAACTTACTTGAATACTAAACATACGCTACATCCCAGCTTGACTAGGATTGTATCAGTTTGTTGGTTCACTTTCCGAGTCCGAAAGTTTCTTTGCGAATAAGGGGTTTTAAAACATGAAAAGCTGCGGCTACAACACAAGAACATAACTTTCCACTGTAAAAATGAAAGCGCGTTTTCCAATCCGATTTTTGAATAGCTGCAGTCAGAACGTGAGTGTGGTGTATTTCCGCTGCGAATGCAGTAAAACAAAATTGTAATCTAACACGAAGCACAGGTTGGATGGCTGAATCAATTGCAAAAGCTTAGTACAGCTGCAAATTAAATTTTAATAATCTTTTAACGATAGACAAAGTCCGCTTTCTAAATACATCTATTTGAATTTCGACTTTGTTTCCTCGAGTGAATGAATGAAATGGAAACTTGGAAGTGGAAATTCACCCACTTCCCGACGTTCGATCGAGCCCAAACTCGGCAGATAGACTATTTGTCGATGACAATGCATTCTATCAACTTTTAGTCATACGCGCGCGTATTTATTTTTTTTGAAATTTGATGACATTATATAATAATTAAATACATATGAAAAAGTAAAAATTTCGTTACTATTAAATTAGCATTCAGCTTAGGCGTTAGCGGTGTTGAACCTAGGGAAGAAGGTTCAATCCTCGGACAAAACAAATAAAAAATTGTGTATTTTAAAATACATTTGTTAATTAAAATGTAATGCATTGAAGTAAATAAAACATTTTTACGGGTTGATTTTTATACAGTTGGCGCAGGTCCACTCACTAATATAACCATAAACAACAAAAAATCGTATGCCAGTATGGCTAATATATTTTATTACTTGAAAAAAAAATCTATGACAGTGAATACTGTGTAAATCAACATTTTTGGAAAACGATTTTATAATGAATTTTCAAAATTCGATTGACTAATTATATTATTTTAGATCTAATTTGGATTAAAAAAATATCCCAAACCAGTATAGATACGCTGTTGGCGTTTTGACGTATTCGACACTGCCCATCTGCAATCACATGTCAGACATATCAATAATGTTAGTACCTCGAAGAAAACAGATAAAAAAATGTTTCAATTCGATCTTGTTTTCAGATAGACGAAGAAATTCTGAGTAAAAGCGTTATCAAATTGATAACACTAACTTATCTATTTTTTGACGGGTTGTCTCTAATTACTCCAGGCTTCGGACACTTAATTGTTTTTCTGTGAATTGCAATTTGGGTGTTTCAGAATTTGTAATGACCTTCACAATGGATTTGTTGGATTCTGGAATCCGACTTTCTGGTAATGAACGCGCTGATCCTCTGCCATCTTTATTTCTCAAGCCGTGCTGTTGAATTGGCGGGAACAAAATTTCAAATTAAACTCAAAAAGTCAAGAAGTAAAAACATATTCCAGCCCCCTTCTAAAAATTTTAATAGAAAATCTTCGAATTTAACTGTGAAGATAGTAAATATACATAACTATTTTATTTCCAATTTAACAAATGAATTAAAATTCTATATTTTGCACTGTTTTTAGTAATTATTTCGTAAATTTAGGGATTCAGTTTTCAATGATAAGATTGTTGGTTGTTTTTTTTAGTTTATGGTGTAATTTGTTTCTTTTTAATTAGTTTTAAGAAATCATTGTTTTTTGTGTACTATTAGAGTTTATTTTATTTATGAGATAGTTTACAAAGTTGTTAAAATTTGACATGGTATCGTCATTTACGTTGATATCAAAGGGATCCTGGAAGATATCATTATTTAGTTTATCTAAATCAATATATTTGTATTCGTACGAAGACGTTATGGATGAAGTATTAATATATGTGTGAAGGACATCAAGAAGTATATTGTGATCGGATATCGCATTATCGCAGTTCGTTAGTGAGTGCGATAGGTGAGTACGCGATCTATGATTGTGTTAGTATTTTCTGTGATGCGTATCGCGTTTTTGTTGTTTATTTTGTTCAAAATTCAATAATTATTTAATCTATTTGTACTCACGTGTTTGTGTGTCTGTTGTGTCATGTAAATTTATGTTGAAATCTCCAAAGATCATTTTGCATTAATAGACTTTTTTTAATTTTTGTCCTCAGTCGCTTACCCTGTTCGTCACCAAATATGATAATATTTATTTTTCTTCCTCCAAAGGGGGACCTTTCATAATTATTTCCATTCCCTTGGGGACTACGCCTTGATCTTCTGTTTGTTGTAGTGAAATTATATTTTCCAGTGAAATTGTGGTTTCCAATCATTTAATTTCATTAATGTTTTGTTTTATATTTATAATTTAAGTTATTATTTCTCCTTGAAAATTTTCAAGTGGAGTGTATTTATTGATCGACATCTCTTGGAAAGTTCGGAAGTTTTCATTCAAATAATTTCAATATATATCATCGCTTGATGATTTATACTGTTGTTGAGTTTGGTTCACATATGTCTTTGTGGTTTCATTTGTTGTTTGTTGTGAATATTTTTTCTCATTGGGGGGGAATGAAGTGGAGTCTTGTTTATTCATTTTCCAAAAGTTGCCCTCAGTAATTTGACAACATAAAAAGTGGAGGTTCTGCTTACACGCCATACAAAATATATTTTCGTCATCGAATGTATCTGGGTTGCAGGATTTGCAATATTTGTGCGAGAGTGAGTATTTGTGATTAAAAATCATAGAATCTGTATAGATAAATTACCCAAGTTTCGAAGAATCACTTGTTTCTTTATTAGTATGACTGCTCCAGTGTTTTGGGTAGAATTCTTTTTTCTTAATGTTATTTTTGTTTTGGTTCACTGTACAATTAATTTATGCACGATTTATTAAATGGCATAGGATTAGGTAAGTTTTTTAGATTTTCACGGCCAAAAGCATTTTTGTTGTTTGTTTTTGGGGTGTTATGCCGTGTTGCGCTAACTCCTTCTTTATCTTTCTTTATCTTTATCTTTCTCACATCTTCGGATCTACCGGATCTGCCCTGATGATAGACACTGCAACGCTGTCCGAAACGTCGGCTAAAGAAGGAGTTAGCGCAACACGGCATAACACCCCAAAAACAAACAACAAAAAAGGCATAGGATTACATTGTTTAATTCCTTTTCACAACACAAAAGTTAGTTTACGTTTGTTCAAAGTAAGATTTCGAACCAAACAATAACAAGTTTAACGTTTGACGTTCGTATTTCAATCGATATTTTTTCAATTTAATGTATATGTGAAAAATGTTTGTACGGTACCAAAATGCAATGTTGTTTAAATTGCTTTTCACTATACTTTACTGGATAAAAGGATTATTTATAATTTTTTTTTAATTTTTGACCAAAATAAACACACCAGTGGTTGTTAAAGTCAATTTCGAGTGTTTCGTATTCACCAACAATTTACAATTAAACAGAAAAAAAAATAGTCAGGAACGTGAGCGAAAATAAAGTAATGAACTATTTATTACTGTACGTACAATCAATTTTTATTCGCTTTTTTAAAAGCAAGATAAAACAACAATATAAAAATAATGATGCTATAGTCCAACAAAAATACGGGCTACTCATGGGTCTTCCCACGAGTCCTCTATTTGCTGACATCTTCATGGATAACCTGGAAAAAATATTTTTAGTTCTAACTCACCTCTTTTAAATAATATATATTTATGTGGAAACGTTATGTTGATGACATTTTTTGCATATGGAAAGGTACAGAACGTCAACTTAATTCCTTCTTGTCCCTTCTTAATTCGTTCCATAAAAATATTCAGTTCACATTAGAAATAGGTACTAATTATAGTTTAAATTTTCTAGACCTATCCCTTTCCATTATTAATAATAAATTCTATTTTAGTATTTATACAAAACCTACTTTTAACGATACAGTCATTCATAGTTCTTCAAACCATCCCATTTCCCATAAACATTCTGCCTTCCATTCTATGGTCCACAGACATTGATAAAATCCTTGCAAAAAAACAACAACTCATATTTGATAAATAAATTCCTGTACAATAGCATCCCCAACATCGCAGTAAATAAAAACCACGATTGGCGTAGAATTTTATACATTAATAATTTCTCGTCTTCATGTGTTTTAAAATTTTCAACAGAAATTAAAACCGCTTTTTATACCAATAATAACCTAGGTAAACTTTTAATTAACTCAAAGGATAAAGAAAATAATTTAAACCATTCTGGCATCTATAAACTTAAATGTAATGATTGCGAAGCATTTTAAATTGGTAAAACTGCAAGAAATGTTCAAACGCGGGTAGTTGAGCACTTGAGATGCTTAAACACAATAACACAATAGGTTTTTCGGAATTTGCAGCACATTTAATAGATAAAGATCACTCATTTGATAAGCCTTCAGGGATAGATATATTACATAAAAACGGGATAGGTATACGCCTAAACAATTTAGAAGCACTTGAAATCATAAAATCCCTTAAAGTCAATAAAATCAATTTATTAAATAAACAATTAAATTTAACAAACAGCCCCATTTTAAATATTTTTTCCTTCCCTGCACCTATGTTTACCCCCTCTCTCTTACCTAAGTCTCCCACCCCCACCAAAGTTGATGTTCTCTCTCCCTCTTCCAGCTTAACTATAAGTACCCATACACCTCTGTAATTAATTTAATATGTTTTTATTAACCCTGATGAAGGTTCGGGTTGAACGGAAACCGGTTGGTTATAAATATATACAATATAAACTCTGAGCGAACCAACCCGCGACGTCTTTGGAACTCAATAAACACTTTAATTTCCAAAGTCACTGTTCCAACGAAAATATATATTACCCCGGAAGCCTTCTCAATTTTTTTTCGGGAAAAAATTGAATCCATTCGTGCTTCCGCATCTCACGCCCCTCCGCCAATATTCACTTTAAATTCTAAAAGAATGTTGTCTTCTTTCAAACCCACAACGCTAGAAGAAGTAATAAAAATTATTTCAAGCTCGCCTAATAAACAGTGCAGTCTTGATCCTATACCGACATGTTTATTAAAACAATGTTCTACTGTTTTAGCTCCATTCCAAGTTCACGTTTTTAATAAATCACTTAGCACGGGTGACTTTCCCGAACCACTCAAGTCAGCTGTAGTTACACCAATCCTGAAAAATTCTCAACTAGACGCCGATAACTTAGGTAATTATCGACCCGTTTCAAACTTACCATTTATTTAAAAAATCCTGGAGAAAATTGCTGCCGCACAAATATTCAGTCACTTGAATTCAAATAAATTATTCGCAAAACGTCAATCTGCGTACAGAAAGTTCCACTCAACTGAAACCGGACTACTTCGTATGCTATCAGACATAACTCTTGCCGTAGAGTCAGGTAAGTTATCACTTATCTCACTCCTAGACATGAGTCCAGCGTTTGACACGATTGATCATGAATTCCTCATTAGGAGATTAGAGGAAACATTTGGTTTGAATTCCGACATGAAAAATTGGCTGGTATCCTACTTATCCAATCACTTACAAGCCGTGAAGGTTGGAAATAAATTGTCCAACTTCACAACACTTTCTTCAGGGGTACCCCAGGGATCCGTTTTGGGTCCACTTCTCTTCATCCTTTTTACAAATGATGTCGCCAAAATAATCGAGTCATTTGATCTCTTGTCTCACTGCTATGCTTACGATCAACAAGTTTATTTTTACTGCGCTCCAAATGAAGTCAATAATCTCAAGATCCGTATAACTGAATGTCTAGAAGCAATAACTCGTTGGATGTCTTCAAACAAGCTGAAGCTCAATCCATCTAAGACTGAGTTTCTCTGGGCAGCCACAAACAAACGTCAACATTTCATAGACAATTCACCTATTACTATTTCCCGCAGCGATATCATCCCAAAAACAACAGTCAAACTTCTCGGTGTCAATTTAGATTCAGACTTTTCGTTTAAAAATCAAATAAATAGGACTGTAAGCACCGGTTTTTTTCACCTAAGACAACTCAAGTCTGTCCAAAGAAACCTTCCTACAAAAGCAACAAAACTACTTATCAACTCTTACGTAGTCTCACGTCTCGATTACTGCAACGGCATTTATGCCAACCTTCCAAAATATCAAATTGACAAACTTCAATCAGTGTTTAATGCAGCAGCACGGCTCATAACCGGGGTTTCAAAATATTCGCACATTTCAGAATACCTTCGTAACCTTCACTGGCTCAAATGCCCAGAAAGAATCCAGTACAAACTGTGCTGGATGGTGTTTAAATCCATCAATGAAATGGCCCCACACTACATCTCTGAACTATGCGTCCTGGAAAACACTGGTCTGAGGCAGTCAACTCTTAGATCAGCAACATCATCAGCTGTAGGCAGTATGATAGAACCTAAGTGCAAGCCAAATTCTTAGTTTGGTGATCGCGCTTTCGGAGTATCTGGGCCGAAGGCTTGGAATAAACTCCCTCCAGAACTAAGATCCATAACAAGTCCAAAAGAATTCAGGTCTAAACTAAAAACTTACCTTTTTAAGCTGTCGTACCCTAAAATTAAATATACCATTCCTAAGAGAAGGTCCAGTTATATTCAATTTTTTAATTGAGTCCTAAATCCTGTATCTAAATTTCGCCAATAAACAATTAGATAATGTTAGTAAGTGTTAATCTCAAGTGACCTACCAGGTAAGTATTGTACTGTATATTTTCTCCATAAATAGTTAAGTAATAACATAAATCACTGTAGAAATGTATTATGAGTTTGTACAGCGCCCTTGAGGTGATTTTGCACAAAAATGGCGCTATACAAGTCGTCCAATTATTATTATTATTATTATTAATAAAGTGGTATTGAAACAAAGTTATTTTATTTTAATTATAATAGAAAAATACAAACATAGGTTTCATTTTCAGTTGTCTGAATATACTGATTTAAAAACCCAGCTTAATGTTGACTTAAAACTATTTGAACTTAAGTAGACCATTCACAGAACTTGAATTTCAACCTTAAAATTTGATGAATTGTTTAATTTCTGTAAAACAACCCTTCAGATGATCAAGTATTTGAAAAAGTAAATACAACTGTGGAGTATCTTTTATGTTCTATTTTATGAAGTTTCAAAAATTCATGAATTTTAAGATCGCGTTTGGTAGCTTAATCGCCAGCATAGTTCGTTTGGGATGCGAAAAGTCAGTAAACGGAGAAATCTTACTGATATGAAATATTGCTAAGTTATTATAAATCTAGTCAATTAAATTTGTTTGTTTTCCTGTTAGAAACGTTACTGCAGGCCTTTTAATGAATGAATTGACAGATTTCGTAACAATGTGTCGGTAAAACGCGAATGTGTTATGAGGTCGACGGAAAACGTATCCGAAAAATACTAATATTGTCACTAACTAACTAACTAACTCTCTCCACAGGGATAGGCAGAGAGGACGGACCGCCAAACAGCTCGGTCTTGGCATACACTTCTTGCCTCATTCACATTCTGTTACAGTCTGTCACATTCACATTATTGTCAGTTGTTATATATATTTATCACGAAAAGAACTACATGAACACGTTTTCCCATATATTTTAATAAACTCATATTTTATCAGGAAATGGATTGACATCACGTTTTTAATGATAATAATAATAAATTTATTTCACATAAAATAGCCAACTAGGAATGGATCCTGTTTTAGGCCAGTCAAATTGACAAGTTTAGTTCATATCATAATTTAGCACTTAATATAAAATAAAAACCGGTGAAGTAAATAAAAGCCAGATGTTAATAATAAAAATACAGATCACCGCAGGATTTGTAAGGTAAGTTGTAAAAATGGGAAGGGTAGTGTATAAGTTTGTAATCTAGTTGGGTGATTAGAAAATAATCAATAGCATTGATTAATACAGTATAGATTAATAAAGAATAGACAATTGTGTTTAGAGGTGATAAATATGTGTTTTTGTATTGTGTGGACTTTAACGAATTATGTATTAGTGTTTTGGTAATTATGTGTATACATATTTTTTATAATAAGATTATCTATTGATCAACATATCTTCACTTTTGACCCTCCCTAAATCAAGGAGCCAGTCGTTGATCAATTTGCGCAAAACTTTGGGAATGATATTAAATAATTTAGGTTCTAAGTACGAGAATTGCTGTTGCCCTAGGGACGTCGAGGTTTTTTATTGGGACTATTGGATTAATCCTTGAAAGTCGGGTGTCGTGAAGGTGGTCGATGGAAGGGAAGTGCTGACGTTGTTTTTGTGCAAGTAATATAATCTTTCTAATATGCAATTGTCTAACATCGAGACCTTTTATTTCCGTGAATAATGCATCTATATCATTATACTGGGGTACCTGAATGGTTTTTTTGAGGATGACTCTAAGTAGTGTTTTTTGTGCTTTAACCAGGGAGTCTAATATTGTTTTGGCACAGCCACCCTAACCTAGGGATGCATATTCGAGTAAAGAATTACACATGGAATAGTATATTGATTTCATATCTTTTACAGAGAGAATATTTATGATGGTCATAAAAAGGTGAGTAAGTTTTCTGACTTTTGAGGCAGTTGAGTTAATGTGTTCTTCCATTTCAGATATTTTTCTATGGTGATTCCTAGATATTTTAAACTATCTACGAATTCTAGGTTATTGCAAGTACAAGTATTCGGTTCATTGCAAATGTGAATAGTAATATTTAGTATTTCCTTGGGTTGTGCCGTTTGTGTTGCACTAAAACGTATAAATTTTGTCTTATCCGTGTTGAGAGTAAGGAGATTATTATCTAGCCAATGTTTGACATTGTTTTTCCCAATTTCGGCTTTTCTGTGCGCTTCGTACCAGTGATTGGCCTCAAATATTAAGACCGTATCGTCAGCAAAAGTGATGATATGATCGGCAAGGTTACTGGTACAAAGTACAAAGGTCATTGATATAGATATTAAACAATATCGGTCCTAAAGTTTCTTCCTGTTGAAAACCAAATTCGATATTGGCTGGATCGCTTAGAGTGCCACTAATATTAACTGTTTGGCTCCGATTTTCTAGATAGCTTCCTAACCATTTAAGTAACTGCCCCTGAATACCGAATAGCTGAAGTTTTTTTCAAAAGGATTTTGTGTGAGATGGTATCAAAAGCCAGATCCAGAAAGAACGCGATGCTTTTAATTCCTCGATAGATGTTATTAGAAATGACTTTAGTCAGATTGCCAATGGCATTTTCGGTACCTAACCCCGGTCGGAAGCCATATTGTATCGCACAAAGAATGTTATTATCTTAAAGGTAAAAGCTAAGACGGTTTTTGACAATTTTCTCGATAAATTTTGAGACCGAATTGACCAAAGATTTCGGCCGGTAATTTTGAATCGCAGATTTATCTTCATTTTTGTGTAGTAATAAAACAATTTAATGTTTTAGATGGTTAGAGAATAGTCCTGATTTGAGGCATAGATTTGAAGTGAATGCAATCGGAGTTGCTTTGAATGAATTAATTACTTTTAGCAGATTTATCGAGACATTGTCTGGTCCGCAAGCGTTAGATGGCTTTAGGTCGTCAATTATTTCCAAAACTACGTTCGTCGGTGTTTGCATATTGTCTATTTTATGGTCAAGGTTAGAGGTGACTAACTTGGCAAGATCGGTTTCAGTTATGATTTAGAGGAGTTGGTGTTACCGATTTAATTTCGGAAGACCTTTTGATTTTTGTTTTACTAATATTACGAAATGCTTCCCACGTACGTTTTGGAGAATAAGAATTTTCGTAAACGAATGTTTTATTATAACTTTCCTTCATATATTTAAATCTTAACGATTCTGTATTAGCCATTGACATTTTCAATGTCACCTACAGACAATTCAGTAACTATCTTATAACATGTCACAAAATAGTAAAACTGCCTGTGTAAACCTTTAATTGGTAATCTTCTCCATGATATATTGGTGTATAACCGTTTTATGGAGAACATGAAAAAATAAATAAATAATCTTTTTGCATAAGTTCCTGTATCTCTTGTAGTGAGTTGGTACTAAAATATTATCTGGAAACTTTTGCGCCCATTTGAGGAGTTGGTTTCTTTTGTGAATCGATTTGTCAAGGCCGGGAGATATCCAGGGCGTGAGCTTAAACTGGGTGTTCGATATGATTTGGTTACTTGTATGTTTAGATATATATGTATGAAGGATGCAGATGGATTCATTCATCGCAATGTCAGTATTAGTTTGATCAAATACTTTTTGACAGTGCTCTAATTGCAAGTCCTCAATTGAATTCTTATAGTTTGTTCGAGGGACGTACTTAATTTTAGCAGTTTTCTGCGGTTTACCTTTAAAGTAGAGGGCTGTTGTGTAGTGGTTGGAAATTTAAGTGTGGATAACAAAAGAGTCAGTGAAGTTTATATTTTTTACGTTGATATGATTCAAACAGGATTTGTTCGTGGCCTGTTCACGAGTAGGTGTATTGATTGTAACTAAAATTCCGTTTTCTGCGAGCATGCATAGATAGTCGTTGAATTGGGGGTGAAATGGAGATATAGTGTTATTATTAAGGTCGTCTATAATGATTTGTCGTTCAAATTTATCGGAACTGCTGATAACAGTTTCGAGTAAATTCAAAAAAGAATCTATGTTCAGAAAAAAAAGTGATCTATATATAGCAAAAATACATAAGTTATTACTAAGAAAAATTCTAAGGCAGTTACGTTGCGATACTAAGATTTCTTCGACTTGCGCTTGAATACCATATTTGAAGTAAACAACGACCCCACTAGATTTATTTATTTTATGAATTGAGTGATATTCCGTGTTAGTTTGTATTATTTTAGATGTGTAGTTTTTGTTGATCAAACACTCTGTGTTGGCACCTAGCATCGTGCTACCTACCTTTATATCCTTTGTAAAATTATTGTGGCCTATCGACCTCTCCCCTCCTCTCCTCTCCTATGCCGACGTTAGTTGAGTTAAAATATTCGTCCTGTCAACATCGTTTGATTACGGAGCCCCCTTTATCGACCGTGTCGAAAATCAAAGCCATCGTGAGCTCGCGCATTGTGAAATTTGTGAATTGTTGTGAACCAGCGCAAAGAAGGATTGAAAACCGTGGAAGAATAGAAAAAAGGTAAGTCGGCATTCCGAACCTTTCAAATCCTATTATTCCGCGTTGCGACGGTGCTATATCCGTCCCCAACATTGGTCATTCGAGCCTGATAATTTATATTAATTGAAAAAATTGTGGTTAATTTAATTATTTCAAGGTTAAATTGTTCATAAAAGTTGATCTATGTGTAAAATTCGCGTCAGCCGTGCTGTTAGCGAAAATTGCCTGTAGGTAGTAAAAAATACTTAACTGGTGACAAATTCGTTAATATTTAAAATAAATTTTTGTATTCACTCGGCGTTTTTGTGCAGATTAATTTCTCAATACAATGGCTGAGAAAAAAGTACTTTCGTTGCAATCCCGACGTGAGCGAATAGTATCTCGTATTCGTATCACGCAAGAGCTCATAGCGAGTACTTATGATGATAGTAAGAAAAAAGATACGTTTTTTGCTAGATGTGAAAAGTTAAAAGATTGGTTACAAGAATTTGAATCAGTTCAAAACGAGATTGAGGAACAATTACTGTCGTTAGACAAGTATACAGAAATGTCAGAACTAGGAAACATTGCGAATAATGTTGATTCAATGTATTTCGAGATCATGCAAAGGAAAAGCGTTATCACTAGTAATAATGAAAATTCAATTCCTAAAACGGCAAGTAATTCGGTGATTCGTGCACCAGTGATAAGGCTGCCTACTTTTGATAGTAACATTAAAGTTGGTGCTCATTCCATTAATTATTTAAAAGTCTTATACATGACAGCAATGCATATACTAATGTAGAAAAATACCATTATCTTTTATCAGTTATTACAGGGCCGGCACTGGCACTTATACAATCATTGCCTCTTATCGAAGAGAATTATGACATTGCCTGGAATATTCTGGTAAATCAATACCAAAATTCTAGAATTCTTTTCACGCATTATGTTGATGAAATTCTTAATTTCAAAATATTACAAAACGAGTCTGCGTCAGGTATGGCGCGGTTACTCAGTACGTTTCAAGAGAATTGCGCCGCTATAAAGGCGATGAAGAAAGAAAATATCTTTGATAAATTTGTTGGTCATATTATGATACGATCGATGGATCTGACAACTAAACGTCAATTTGAATCCAAATTGACGTTTTGTTTCGTCGAGTTTCTGAGAAATCAAACGCGTATTTTAGAAATGTTATCTCCACATACTACAAAAGAGAAAAAAGGTTCGTTTAAAACGTTGTTATCTGCCAATAAGAATGATAATAACCTTCATTGTCCATTATGTAAAGGTGCACATTTTCTTTACAAATGTGCATCTTTTACATCTTTAAGTCCCCATCAACGCAGGGACAAAATTAAAACTCGTTGTTTCAATTGTTTGAAACAACACCATGTAAAAGATTGTGTATCAAAATTTACATGCCAGGTTTGTAATAAAAAACATCATTCAATGTTGCACATTGCCGCCGAACCAACGGGCGAAAATGAACTAAATAATTCAAGTGCAACCCTGGCCGCAACAACGATTCCGAGAATTTCTATCGTTTTGTTAGGAACTGTACAACTTGAGGTCCGAAATCAATATAATGATTATATACCTATCCGCGCTGTCGTGGATTGTGGGAGTCAAGTCTCTCTGATTACGGAAAGATGTACTAAGCTCTTGGGTTTGTCAATTAAAGCACATCGTATTTCACTGAACGGTTTAGGAAATTCTAGTATAAATACTTGTCATGGAAAAACAAAATGTTTTATAAAACCTCGAAATAAAAAAGGGCCTATTCTTCAATGTCAAACTGCCGTGATTACAGAAATCACTTCTAATCATCCGTCATATGATTTACCATCGAGTGGAACGTCACAATTTAAAAATTTAAAATTAGCTGATGAATCATATTACATGTCAGGCAAAAAAAAACCTTTTTTTAGGAGCTGACGTATACTTGGATATATTTAATAGTGGCCATGAAATAATTCACGGCTCTCCATGTGCTGTAAACAGTGTATTCGGTTACATTATAATGGGGAAGATGGAAAATTCGTTATTTCAAACGCCTTCGTCTTTATTTGTTGAAACAAATTCGTTAAACAATACTCTTAGAAAATTTTGGGAAATTGAAGAAACACCTTCAATTGTGACGAGTAATCCGGACGACGAATTAGCCGAAACAATCTACGCTTCGAATCACTATCGAGAATGTGATGGTAGATATGTTGTACCACTATTAACAAAATCTGAAATTATGCCTTCTCAAAATTCCTTAAAACTTGCGGAATCGCGATTGAACAAACTAGAAATTCGTTTTAAAAGGGATCTCATGTTAGCAATTAATTACGGAAATTTTATACAAGAATATGAGGGTCTGGGACACATGACACGGGTACCTCGGAATTTAGATGCATTCTATTTACCTCATCATTGTGTTTTGAATCCTGACAGTAAAACTACAAAACTACGTGTGGTTTTTGATGGGTCGGCAAAAACCCAACCAAATAACTTATCTCTAAATGACTTATTATTGAACGGTCCAAAATTGCAAACAGAAATTCCACGTATGATTTTAAATTTTCGTTTTCATAAGTATGTATTTACAGCTGATATTTGTAAGATGTATAGGCAAATATTAATTATTCCATCTCAGCGTAAATTCCAAAATATTTTGTGGAGAGAATCTCAGAATGAACCGGTTATTGATTTCGAGTTATAAACTGTAACGTACGGGTTGTCTAGTTCACCATTCTTGGCCATTCGTACCCTTCGCCAGCTAGCACAAGATGAAGGATCAAAGTATCCTGATGCTGCCAAGGTTCTATGCGATGATTTTTATGTAGATGATTTGGTAACAGGGACAGAAACGATTAGCACAGCCCTCAGACTAAAACAAGATATCATTGGATTGTTAAATCTTGGGAAATTAGAACTTAGTAAATGGCAATCTAATACACCGTCACTTTTGGATCACGTTTCGCAAGAGCACCAGCAAGATGGTCATTCTTTTGATAACGCCGGAACTGATCAAATTTTTAAAATATTAGGCATTCAGTGGAGTCCAACGACTGATAATTTTACCTACAAGGTCGATCTACCTTCAAATAAGATATGCACAAAAAGAACAATTTTATCAACGGTAGCTCGTTTATTCGACCCACTTGGGATCATCACCCCAGTGACATTTTTCGCAAAATGTCTATTACAGGAACTATGGAAGTTAGGTGTCGATTGTGACGATCGTGATGTTCCACCACATATTCATAATACGTGGAGTAAATTTGTAAGTCAACTTTCATTACTTCGAACATTGAATATTCCTAGATATTACAACACGGTGATGACAAGTCGTCTTTTCCTCGTAGGGTTCTGTGACGCTTCACAATTGGGTTCAGTGTTGCCAACTCAACTACTTCAAAATATGCTAGAGTGATGGGAAAAATATGCCAGAAATATGCTAAATTACTTTAAAAAATGCCAAAAAAAGAGCTAACATAAATTTAACTTAGAAATAAAATATCAATATCTTAATCTTCTTCATTAACAGCAGCTGATGTGGAAGGCTGAGAGACTGTAAAGTATATTATGTCATCTGTAAAGTTTGCCGAACAAATAGAAAACGTTTTTCTATTTAGAGATTCGACTATTGTACTAGCGTGGCTAAAAACGCCGCCATATTTATTGAAAACATTTGTCGCTAATAGGGTTGTACAAATACTGGAAAATACACCAAATGCTGTTTGGAAGCATGTTGTCTCGGAGGAAAATTGTGCCGATTCTGGTTCAAGAGGGCTTTTCCCAGCAGACATTATATCACACCCTTTGTGGTTTACGGGACCAAAATGGCTTCACCAACCAATAGCACTCTGGCCTTGTTCAGCTGTGTACAATCAATCTGACGGAGAAATACCAGAACTCAAAACATGCAACCTTAAAACGTTTGTATCATCTCAAATAGTACCTAATTCGATTATTAGTAAATATTCTTCATTTTATAAATTGCAACGCGTCGTCGCTTGGATAATGCGTTTCGTAAATAATTGTCAGAAACGTCCTGGTAGTGGAAATTCAAACTCGACTTATCTAAGTTCTCGCGAATTAAATGATTCGCTTATGAAAATCGTACGCATTGAACAGAAAACGTATTTTTCTGTTCATGTATGGCAGTCCATGTTCAACGCAAATTCAAAATTTGAAACCGTTTCTTGATAGCCACGGGATTATCAGGGTGGGCGGTCGACTCAAGTATTCAAATTCGTCATATGAAAGTAAATTTCCGATCTTACTTCCGAAAATCTGTCATTTAGCTTATTTAATTATAGATTATTATCATAAACTATATCTTCATGTTGGGCCACGAAGCCTTCAATTCACTATTCAGCGTAAATTTTGGGTAGTGGCTGCACGGAATAAAATTCGCTCACAACTGTCGAAATGCATTGTCTGCTATAAAATGAAATCTTCGGTGCTACCTCTCCTAATGGGTGATTTACCTCCCTCTCGAGTGCAACAAAGCCGTGCTTTTTCTCGAGTTGGTGTAGATTTCGGAGGACCTTTCACCTTGAAAGATCACAAACGTAGGAGAGCAAAAACGTCAAAGGGTTATTTATGTCTATTTGTATGTATGGCGACGAAAGCAGTTCATTTAGAGATCGTGTCTGATTTATCTTCTGAAGCATTTATTGCAGCCCTTAGCCGGTTTACAGATCGTCGAGGGTTATGTTCTGAAATCATAAGCGATAACGGAACCAATTTCATCGGTGCAAATCGGTACCTACTCGGTATAAATAAATTCTTGGCATCACAGCGTGATGTTATATCTAATCATCTAATTCAGAGCGGCATTATTTGGTCTTTTAACCCTCCAGCAAGTCCTCATTTCGGAGGCTTATTTGAAGCAGGGATAAAATCTGTAAAATGCCATTTAAAACGGGTGATAGGTGAGACCGTTCTAACTTATGAAGAATTTGCGACAGTTCTCACTAGAATTGAGGCCATCCTCAACTTCCGCCCTTTGTTTTCAATGAGCTCAGACCCCGAGGATGTGAATGGACTCACCCCGGGCCACTTTTTAATCGGTGGATTCCTACTAGGTTTGCCTGAATATGACTTTCTTGACACCACGTCTAATCGTTTAAATAGGTGGCAACATCTCCAAAAGATGTCGCAACATTTCTGGAAAAGTTGGCATTTAGAATATTGAAATACGCTTCAACAACGATCAAAGTGGTGCAAAATTAATCCAAACATTAAATTAGGTCAATTAGTGTTAATAAAGGACGATCGTCTTCCACCGATGAAGTGGGTATTAGGACGAATTATCCACGTTCATCCCGGTAAGGATGGAATAGTTAGGGTAGCTACTGTTAAAACTCAATCTGGTTCGTTGGTTCGACCAGTGATAAAGCTTTGCCCGTTACCGGAAGAATAAAATTATTATTAGTGATAATTCTTAAGATAAACATCTAAAATAGAATACGTTTTCGTTTTCCAGTTTTGTTGTGTTTTATTTTTATTTTTATTTACCATTGGGATCTATATATTTTTTTTTGTTGTTGTTTAGATGTCTATACTCTAATTCTCGTTTTGTTTCTTACTCAGATTCTAGACCAAAGGAGTTATTAGCAATTTTTAATATTTTTCAAAACCAAAATTTTTGTTATGGTCCAGGAACCATTCTTCGAAAAGTTATACTTAAGTTAGTAAAAGTTTTTTTTTTTTTAATTGTTTTCTGCGAGGCATTACGGATACAACTTGAATGAACAATTTACCTATGTATATATTTAAATTTACCTTTTATTAAATTTTGTATCATAATTATTAATTCGTTCAAATTAGGTGGGCGGAAATGTTGGCACCTAGCATCGTGCTACCTACCTTTATATCCTTTGTAAAATTATTGTGGCCTATCGACCTCTCCCCTCCTCTCCTATGCCGACGTTAGTTGAGTTAAAATATTCGTCCTGTCAACATCGTTTGATTACGGAGCCCCTTTTATCGACCGTGTCGAAAATCAAAGCCATCGTGAGCTCGCGCATTGTGAAATTTGTGAATTGTTGTGAACCAGCGCAAAGAAGGATTGAAAACCGTGGAAGAATAGAAAAGGGTAAGTCGGCATTCCGAACTTTTCCAATCCTATTATTCCGCGTTGCGACGGTGCGTTTTCGTCCCCAACACTCTGATAACATTAAAACATCAAAAGTGTGATTGAGTTGATCTAGAAATAATAGAAAATCATCAATGTTTGACATACTTCTGATATTCTGGTGAATAATCTTTAAACAATAGATTTCCAACTGTCATCATTTAATTTTTTGAGATCGGAAATCAAATTCGTGTTGCAAGTTATATCTGTGTCATTGTAGATATCAGGAGGTAATCAAATCATAATTATTCATATGAAATGCTAAGCAAAGAATATTTCACTACTATACGATTTTGATCCATTTCCAGAAACAGTACAAACATAATATAATAGTATTTATGAAAACAAACATGTGATAATAATCGAAGTATTCCCAGGTAAGTGAACACAGAAGTATTAGTGAAGAATTAGGTACATAGCAGAGTCGGTAACATAATAATAATATAATGAAAAAAAAAACAGTTATTAATTATTTTTTGTAATATCAGATAGAAAAGAATAAGCTTTGATCCCAAAACATACAAATATTTAAAGAAGAGTATATCAGATAACGCAATAAATAAACTGCCAGTAAGCCATAGGATATTTAGGTAAATAAATAAGATTTAAAAAAAAAATACTACCCCAATTAATTATTACCCCAGTAACCAAGGTAAAGAACAGTATTTGACATTCATTTGAAAAAAATAAAAATAAATTTTAAAGGTATAATATTTTTTATGTTGATAACGTTTTTCTGGAATATAATGTATCATAGATTTGTAATGTTAAAAGGTAGTTGAATTGGAAATTATAGATTTTTTATGTCGAGAGGTAGTTTGATTAGAATATTTAATTTGGTCATATTGAAAATTATTTGTTTATTTATAGTAAGGATACAATCATCTCCAAGTTGTTTTGCAAAATGACAGCAATGTCATTTGCAACCAAATTAGATGAACAGGGGATTATTATGTCATCAATACAGATGAACATGGATAGTCTAAGACACCAAAAAAATAGAGCAGGTATTCCTAGACCACGTATGAAATGGACGAACGATGTCGATATGTTCATTGTTCGTTCATATTTTTATGTAACCAAACTAGAAACAGATATGTTGTTATGCAGGAAAAAATTACATTTACTTTTCTCACAAAATTATCCGATTGCCCAAGTAAACGAACAAAGATTAGCAGACCAAAAGCGAGCAATTTTCAAAAATAATTTAATTCCTGTAGTCACATTAGAACAGATTAAAAGGGAAATAGCAGATAGATTGCAAATGGGAAATAATTTAGAACAAATTAAGAAAAGTAATATCATATCATGTCTCTGGCCGATCTACTCTAACTAATCTCACACTATACGAAAACTTTATCTCATGTGCTCTCGCTAACAGGCAACAAGTCGACTCAATTTATACGGATTTCAGTAAAGCGTTTGACAAGGTTTGTCATAAAATCCTTATAAATAAATTGTCAAAACTTGGAATAAGTGGTAAACTATTACACTGGATTAAGGATTACTTATCAAAATGTATACTTACTTTATGTATCAAAGAACACTTGTCTTACGAATTCGAAGCCACTAGCGGTGTGCCTCAGGGTTCACACTTAGGTCCAATATTATTTATACTGTTTATAAACGATGTCACTTCTATTTTCTCTGATGTTCACATATTATTGTTTGCTGATGATATGAACATATTTAAAATCTTTAAAAATATCTATGACTGTTTGTCCCTACAATCCAATTTTAAAAAAATTGCAGAGTAGTGTTCCATTAACAAACTTACACTTAATATTAAAAAATGTCAAATAATGAGTTTTTTCAGAATAAAAAACCTCATCAAATATAGTTATACACTGAACAACCACATTTTATTATCTGTACCTGAAATAAGGGATCTCGGTATAATCTTTGATAGTAAATTATCATTTACTAATCACATTAATGTCATTACTAGTGAAGCAATGAAAATGTTGGGCTTCATTACTAGAATATCTTAAGATTTCAAAAATATCCAT